>NC_071390.1:114844539-115147768 GCF_022682495.2 Desmodus rotundus
GGCCACTTTGAGACTTGCTTTTTGCTAAAACTCCCTCATCGTGAATTGAGGCAGCCATTACTGCATATATTTGAAGTAACTTCCTAAAATCTATGCTAAACCTTCCAAGGACAGTGTAACCAGTTCAACCACTTTTCCCTTTACATTTGCAAATATCCTTCCTTTTTGATGTAATTAGCAACATCCTCTCCTTTGTTTTCTGTAAAAGTTAACCACCTAAAGTGAACCATCCTCCATGTAATGTGCCCAGAAAAGCAATAAAAGCCTGTCAAGACAAGGGTGGGGCGCTCTCCCCTTGAGAGAGTGGCCATGCTGTCCCTTTCCCTCCACAGGACTCGGTAGTCCATGTGAATTTGTCTCGTCTCAGCCACCACGCCGCAGACACTGCGGGCCGGTGTCCGCATCCAGGCAATTTTAGAATTTCCTTTGAAAGTGAGCATGTGGAACTTTTATAGGCAGAACAAAGCTTTACAAAGTTCACGCTGAAAGTTAGTTTGGCTGTGAACATGAGAAAGGAGAGAGCAGCTAGGTGAAGATACAGGCTTAAAGATTTTATCTTTTTAAGATGGGAGATACCTAAACATGTTTAACTACTCAGACATAAGAGTTGACAGAGAGGAGGAGATTGGGAAAAACAGGAAGGAACATAAATGATAGCACAAGGTGAGATGGGAAGGAGTGGTTTGCTGGGCAGGTGGAGGTGGGACTCCAGACAGCTGCAGACAAGTCTGGAGGTTAGACAACAATGAAACTGAGTAAATTCTCAACAGTGGTACTATTTTTTCCTGTGAAGAAGAATGTAAAATCTCTGCTGAGGAGAGAAGGAACAGAGGGGATCTGAGCCACACGGAAAGGGGTGAAATGGTCACCCTGATGAGGGAGACAAGACACTGTAACACAGGCGGGAACGAGTGGGGGTCACGACTGTGAGGAGACCCCAGTCTGAGCATCTGGGTCATTTCCTCCCTCCCTGTCAGCAGTCCTGGGCTGGGACCAGAATAAACAGACGTGAGAACTGACCCACCCAGGGTCAGGATTCTCCCAGGTGGGCAGAACACAAGGAGCCAAGAAAAAAATTACCAGAAAATATGTATCAGATGACCATTATTTCTTTATATGAAGTTAAATGAATAAATCGCCATGCACACCCTTTTTTGCTCACGTCCATGGGCAGGAATCTGTTAGTAAGTTTGTCTATACTCTGTACTTCCCAAGGGTACAAGTCACTGCCTATCCGAGTGCCTAGAGAACTAGCAACCACTGAGGGGATGAAAAGGTTTCCATTATGTCTTTTTTTAAAACCATCTCACCTGCTCCAGAGCATCTCCTTCACTAAAATCACCTTTTAAGTTTCGCTCAGATATCAGTTCTTCCCAAGTAAACAGCAGTGAATCTGTTACTTCACCAAATGGATTAAAATCAATTAGCCACACTTTCCCCTGCAGGACAGAGAAAAATTAAAGAGGCACAGAATCAAAACAAACATTGAAATTCTATAGTATGTCTTATAAGAAAGATCATTTTCATGTTATTTTACCCCAAAAGACCATCTTTAAAAATCTTGTAACACTTCAGCCCTGGCTGGTGTGGCTCAGTGGAGTGAGGGCCAGCCTGCGAACCAAAGGGTCACCAGTTCACTACCTAGTCAGGGCACATGGCTGGGTTGCAAGCCAGGTCCCCAGTAGGGGGCACACAAGAGGCAACCACACATTGATGTTTCTCTCCCTCTCTTCCCCCCTCTCTAAAAATGAATAAAATCTTTAAAAAAATCTTATAACATTTTAAAAGACAGTTAATTCCTCCAGATCCCATGGGAGAAAGTCTGCCAGGTTCCATGGAGAAAGGGCCACCTGTGTAAACCAAGTGGCACGGCCTTGGCTAAAGAGAAGATCACCTGTACATGCACAAAGGCAGAGAGACCTAGAAAAGAAAAGCCGGAGGAAGACGTATTTCAACTCCTACCTCAGATCACGTAACAATTTTAAGCCAAAAATCCAACCAGGAAAAAGGAAAATCTCACAAAAGGTTAAACTGAGCATGACTGAAATGCTGTGGTGGGAAGGTGGGGGTGGGGGTCTCTGATTATGTTTCAAGATTATCTTTGCCCTGCAGAGGCAGGAAGGAGCCGGAAGTTCTGGAGAGCACCGTCCCTTTACCCCTCAGACGCTGCTACTGCAAAGCATGCATTCTTTTTTTGAAGCGTGTAGAAAGAAGTATGGAAATGCTCTGTTTTCTTTCATTTCAATGTAAAACTTGTTTGTCTTTACATTAGAGCTTAACAGCACATAAAAGGGAGAGATAAAAAAATATATCAACCTTTAAAAGAAATTTCTGCCTTCCCCTACTGAGAGAAGAGGTAGGCAATGATAGATAGTGCCAGGCTCGGGGCGAAAGTCCTCCTGAGCTGGTCGGACTGAGTTAAGTTAGTCAGAGGCATCTTAGGACAAAGTGGCAGAGCACTGATGTTAGAGCTGGGGGTCTGAAATCCTGCCGAGAGAGTAAAGCAACAGAGGACCTCGGAGACACGTAGCTTTTAGTGGATACATGTTTCCTTCAAACTTTCATCATCGCTCCTCTTGATTTTTCTCACTGAAACATATCACTGTTCCATCTTGTTGATAATTAGGCTTTTCTGTAAATGTGTACTAACCACGTCTTGATCAGACATGCGTGTGTAAAATTACAAAGACTAAGGAACTAGACTGCCAAGCCACCGTGACCAATGTCTAGCACTGTTTCTCGTCAGGATTAAAAGATTTTAAGAAATACCTTATTAGGACTTGTTTCCAACATCAGAAACATCTGGTAGTGGCAAAGAGCCATTACAGGATGTTTGCACCACACACCGTTTGGGTGAGTTTCTTATTTTATACAATCCCCAGGAGAAATCTTACGAGTCTTTCATGCCACTTGAGTGGTGTCCTCGCATCAGCTTGGCACCTGCTTGTACCGTCTGTGACTCCATGAGATAACAGAGGCCACCAACTTCTTGGTATAACGTCAGCTTTGCTTTTGGGGCAATTACTAAGATGTCTTTGAGATGCTATATGTTGTTTTGACAAAATGGGTATTTTCTAACATCCAAGCCCTTTCTACTTGACTTTTATAACACATAAAACCTTCTCATTATAAAAAGAAAACACTATTGGACCTACAAGGATAGGAATATTAAGTTCTGCAAACTAAAAATATGGCATATTGTAAAAAGCAAAAAATAGATCATTACTTTTAGAGCTAGTAACTGGCAGAACCTGCTCTATAGTTCAGAAGCCATCCTCCAAAGAAAAGTAAAACCAGCTATAATCAGGCATAAAACTATCAAGATGAGGATTTTATAGCTCTAACATGGTTTTCATGTGTTGTCTCAGGCAGAAAACATCCTGAGAAATCCTATTTTTAGGCAATCCATCAGCTAAGACCCACCACTGGCCTTCCTGAAGTCTCCCAGCTGACCAGCCTCACCCGCCCAAATCTCTGTGCACTAGACACTGTGCCAGGCATACACGTGCGCACACACACACACCCCCCAAAAGAGAGAAACAAAAACCACCCAACACTCACCGTACACGGGGGAAATGGTTCAATAAAGATAAGAACAGATATTGTGAGACTCTAGTAGAATATAATGAGAACCTACTTAAATCTGCATTGTGAGAGTGGGAAGCTCCCCAAAGCAACTTGGAATTTGAAGATGACAGTGATGGTGTGGGAGGCAGGGATGGTGGGAGGCAAAAAGCAGCCCATTTCAGGGGAAACAGCAGTAATAACAATAAAAACTAACGAGTGCAGGCCATGAGAAGACAGCCCACTCCGGGAGGATCTAGAGTGTACAATATAGAATACGGTGGGCTAAGGGAACTCCAAAGGCCTCCTGTTCCAAACTGGATGAAATTCAGGTTAAAATAATCCCTTTAAGTGTATAAATGAGAGTACAAGAAAGGGGATTCCAGAAGCCAGACTTGAGCGGGAACCTAAAAACCAGAAATAAGCACACAAAGGCGAGTTTTCCTTCCAGGAACCTCAGAGCAAGGTTTAACATGCACACAGAAGAGGGGCCTGGCCACGGGAAGCCACTTGGAACCAAGCAGTGAACTTCAGAGGGCTGCCTCCTCAGGAAAGGGAGTAAAAGATGCAATCCTGTGACTAGAAAAGAAGACAGTGAAGCTTGTCTTTCTCTGACTGGAGTTTGGAGGACATGGAAGAAGCAAGTGAAAAATCTGAAACTTTGGGATTCTCACAGATAAAAACAAAGCAAGCTCAACAAAGATGAACTCACAGTAAGATAAACAGACGGACTTACAAAACCAGATGGAAATAATCAATATGAATGAAAATATACAAATTGAACAACCAGGGGTTAAAGCGCCAAGAACTGAGAAAAATCACCATCAAACTGAAGGACAATATAAAATAAAAGATATTGGTGTTAGGACAACTGGATAAAAATCCAGAAAAAGACAAACGTTGAATCCATAATACATAATACATAGAATCCATAATACATAGAAGGACAAAGGCCAAACAGATCAAAAATTTAAATGTATAAGCAGTAAGTCATAAAAGAACTAGAAAAAAATGTAGTGGTATTTTTTAAAATAATGACTCAAATTCAGAAGCCATAAAAGAAATAATATATTTGATCTTCATGGCAAAAGACTAATAAAGTGGGGTAATCCCAAGGCCTACTCTCCATTTTCCTATATTTTGAAGGAAAATAAGATGATAGAAGAAAATGGAAAAGACATGAAGAGTTCACAGAAATTACCCTTACATATATGAAAAGATAAAATGCATTCTCACTCATAAAACAGAAATTGAAATTATACTGAAAACATCACTTTTCATCTACCAAAACAACAAAAGCCCATATAGTCTGCTGGCAAGCTTTGTGGAAATATCCAGGTACATTGCCAGTTAGGATTATGTGGTATAGCTCTCACAGAGGGTAAGCTACAACATACACCAAAATTAAAATGCATTTGGCCTTTTGAGCTAGCAATCCCACGTCTAGGAATTTATCCTGTAGATACACTCGCACAGGTATGTGACAACATGTATATGGGATGTTCACCACAGCGCCATGTGCAAGACTAGAGACCTGTGTCCGTCCACAGGGAAGCAGCTGAACGACTACACAACGTATCCACCGAGCAAATGCTGTGCCACTGCAAGAAACTGGAAAGCTCTCCAAGATACGCTGTTTTTTAAAAGTGTTAAAAAAGCAAGGTACAGACTGCATATCATATGCTAACTCTATGTAAGAAAAATGGACAAAGTATATTGCTTGCTTTTGCATCAAGAAATACTGGAAGGATATATAAGAAACTAATAAAAGTGGACCTTCAGGAAAGGAGAGGCTCAGGGTTTTCTATGTATGTTTTCACAATGATTTTAATTTTTAAGCAGTGTGAAGGTATTATGAATTAAAAACTTAAAAATAACTCAGCAGGTTTACAGAGCAGCGCTCGCCGACAGGGGCTAGGGTGCCGGGAAGGTTGTGAGAAAATGCGAGGAGTGAATTAGTTCCGTATCCTCACTGTGATAGTGGTCACATAACTACATGTGTTTCTCAAACTCACAGAACTATACACTAAAAGGATAATTTCAACTCTTTGTAAATTATATCTCAAAAATGTAAGCAAAAAAGAATCAGTTTTAAATGATTGAAAATATAAAAGAAATCAAAACCCTAAAACACAGGATACTATTAAAAAAAATAGGCAGATTTGAAAAGTAATCAAATTAGAACCTACAGACATGATAAATACAGCAGATACAACTTAAAACTTAGTGATAGGTTAAACATCTCAGAACAGACTTAGCGGAAAGAGAACCAGTAAACTGGAACTATATCTGAGAAAATGATACAACACAGTAGTGAAAGGAAGAGGTGGAAAACGAGAAGTCAAGAGGCGTGAGGATCAAGTGAGAAGCTCTAACGAGCCTACCTGTAACTACAGTTCCAAAGGCCAAAAGACAGAAAAGAGGCAATTCTTGAAAGGATAGCTAAGAATTCTCCACAACTGACAAAGGAAGTTAATTATTAGACCTACAAAGCATAACTTCCCTCCCCCTCACCCCCCCAAAAGAAACCAAGTAACAATGGAACAGTGTCTTCAAAGTGCGGAGGCAACAGAGCTGGCAACTGAAAATTCTACACCCTGCTAAAGCTGTCACCGTTCATGAAGGGAAACAAAAGCTTTTCCAGCCAAGGGCTGAGGGAATTTACTATGAAAGAATATACTATTAGGAAGAACTGGGTCCAGAAAGCAGTGAGAGGCAAGAAGCAGTGGTGAGCAAAGAAACTAAACAGTGACAATCATGACTAATATAAGGGTATAGACACAAAGTAGAACTAAATATCAGAAATCATATGGAAGACAGAAGTGGATGCTGGGGCCCTGGCTGGGTGGCTCAGTTGGTTGGAGTGTCATCCCACACACCAAAAGGTTGTGGGTTCAATTCCTGATCAGGGCGCACGCTCAGCTGCACTTTGAGCCCCCGTCAGGGCATGTATAGGAGGCAGCCAATCAATGTTTTTCTCTCACAACAGTGTCTATCTCGCTAGCTAAAACAATTTAAAAAAACAATCCTTGGGTAAGGATTAAAAAGAAAAGTGGATGCTGGGAATTAGTGTACAAAAAAGTCCTTATATCATGAGGATGACAGGAAGTGAAATTAATTTCAGAACTTTTTAAATATCTATACTAAGATTTAATGGTAACTACCCAAATTAACAGAAATAGAAAACAAAACTTCAAAATTACTAGGGTGGGGGAAGGAGGAAGAATAAAGAAAAACCAGTAATACAAATTAAAAGAAGAAAAAAAGGCACAGAAAAGCAAAGCAAATTGAAAACTCAAGATAAGATGGTGGAAAACACTCAAATATCAGATACAATAAATGCAAACAACACTCACCAGTTAAAACCAGAAACTGTCAATGATTAAAAACTCAAAGCCGGCAATACGCTAATACTTGTAAGACACATGCACACACCTAAAACCTAACAGTTAAAAAGAAAAGGACTGAAAAAGATAAATTCTAAGATGAAAAGAAATCTGTAATAACATAATCAACATCAGAGCACAACATAGTTTAATGCCAAAAGCACAAAAGCATTATTAGGGAGAGCGAGCCACTGCCTGGCGATGAGAGTTCACTGGGAAAGCAGTCACTGCGAACTAGACCTCAAAGCCTGTAACACAAGAACTGACAGAATTAGAAAGCAGAGATGTTAATATAACCCTGCTCCATAACTGGTAGATTAAATAGAGAAAAAATTAAGAAAGATACAGATTTTTTTCATGGTTTTAAAGTTTTTTTTTTTAAAATTATATATACAAAAAGGTTAAACATATACAAAAGGAGACGAAATAGTAAAAGGACCCAGCGTCTCTAACGCTCAGCTCCCACAGGGACCCTGCTGATCCCCATGGTCAGTACTGTTTCATCTGGTATCCCACCCCTCCCCTCAGATCTGCATTATTGTGAAGGTATCTTCAGACATCATTTCATTCCTAAGATAAAGAAGATTTTAACATTATTAAGCTTAATAGAACAAACAACTGCCGAATACCTGACACATTAGAAATTGTATTTTCTTTTAAATTACACACAGAACAGTTATTTAAAAAGTGACCACATTGCAAAGCCAATCTCAACAATATTAAAGACTCAAGATCTGACATAGTGACAAAACAGTAACATAAGGGGACCAGAATAGTTTTTCAAGTATCTAAGGCAGTTACTCACAATTCTAGTGGGGCGTTAGCATCACTTAAGGAGCATCTTACAATACACAGTCCAGGCCTCATCCCAGACCTACTGAATGGGTGGGCCATCGTTTTACATACATAACATTAGAATCTATTAACATTAGAATCTACCAGCACTAGGGGTATCAGCACTGAGTCAACTTGCCAGCAGCAGTAAGAAAGTAGACACATCAAAATATTGCCAAGCCCACACACTTTAGTTGTATTTCATGTAAGAGACCACATAAGAGCTGGTTTTCTACAAGAAGAGTCAAAAATGATCTATTCAAGAAAGTGCCTAACAAACAGTGATACAAGCGCCACTGATTAAATACAAAGGAGTTTTTCACCATGGTTTGAATCTCTTCTCGGAAACTGTCAAGGTGTTTATCCTGGCATGTTTGTCACTTTAAAAACACGACAACTTTCAGCTGTGAGATCACAGCATTAATTAATTACTTATGCATATGTCCAACTTCAACTAAAACATTTGCAGACCTGGACACATGCCAGGGAAATACTGAGAGACTGGCAAATCCCAAATTTTCAAATGCCATTAACAAAACTGCATTAACATATAATTGCTTCAGTTTTAGTATCTGTCAAATGGGAACAAATAATACATACCTCACAGGGGTGTATGAATTACAGACAGTGAATTAAATGAGAATAAAGCTACTCTGAGCTGCATATTCAAGGCAAAGCACTAGGTTTACTCACTAACTGATTTGACCCAGTTTGCTACCACACCAACCATGTGGGTTTCAAGTCTCGGAGGTTAAGCTCCCCGAGGTCGGGAGATCATCTTGTTGGAAGCTTCTTGTAAGAACCATGGCTTCTAACACATCACAGGCTCTCAACAGACACTGGCCACCTGAATGCCTGCACGTGGCCAGTACCTATCCGTTCAAAGTGCAGCAGGGACGAGAGCGCTGGGCTTCTATCAGCTCAGGTTTCTATCCATTCCATTGTACTGGCTTCCCATCCTTTTTCTAAGGTTCGTTTATAATAAAGTTAAAATTTTGCCAAGAAACACCCCTCTTGTTTACCAAATCTCAATTTATAACTCCTCTTTCTGATCCTTAATAGGTACATTACCTTTGAAGGCAGAAAGGTGAAAACAGCAAGTGATATCTCTTGGTTTAACAATGGTAAGTAAACAGTAACAGTTATTTGGAGACATGACCATATGGGCCAAATCCTTTCATCCAAAGAATGACTTAAAGGTATGACAAGCATCGCTCCAATGAGGCGGATGGAATGAGAGATATGTGGCTAACATTTGGTAACATATGGGCCACATATTTAGAAAACACACCTGCTTTCATCCTAACATCTAAGTGAGTAAGCACTAATCATGAGACATCAGTGACCCAAATTCCTTCGGAAAAGGTTGCATGTCTTGATAGTGAAATCTCTGTTGTAGGATTAAGTCAGGCTTTTTGTTTTGTTTTTCATTATAAAAATTCCCAGCATTTTTAAAATTTTAAAAATAAATATAAAGTACTCTAATCCTCATCTTAAGTCTAAAGATAAAAGTGACTCAAATCATGCTAAGGATCTTTTAGTTTACTAAAAATAATTACCTAAATATCAAATGACAAATTCCTGGCCACATTTAAGTGTGCAAACTGAATTAATTTAAGCAGGCCCAAACTCCTGAAAAAAGCGGAAAGTACAGTATAACGTGGCCATTTAGCTAAAATGCAAATTAAAACCTCAAAGAAATATCACGTTACACCTATCAGAATGGCTACCACCAAAAAATCAACAAATAACAAGTGTTGGTGGGGATTTGGAGACAAGGGAACCCTAGCACACTACTGATGGAATTGGAAATTGGTGCAGCCTCTATGAAAAACAGTATGGAGGGTCCTCAAAAAATTAAAAATGGAACTGACTCATGACCCAGCAATTCTATTTCTGGGTATTTATGTAAAGAAACCCAAAACACAATTTGAAAAGACATATGCATCCCTATGTTTACTGCAGCGTTATTCACAATAGCCAAGATATGGAAGCAACCTGAGTGTCCACCAATAGATAACTGGATAAAGAAGATGTGGTACATACATGCAACGGAATATTACTTGGCCATGAAAAAGAATGAAATCTTGCTATTTGCCACAACATGGATGGACCTGAAGGGTATTATGTTAAGTGAAATAAGTCAGAAAGAGAAAGACAAATACCATATGATTTCACTTAAATAGAGTAAGTGAACAAACAGAAAAAAAACAAATTCATAGATACAGAGAACAAACTGATGGTTGCCAGAGAGTGGTGTGTTAGGGGTATGGGTGAAAAGATGACAGAGATTAAGATGTGCAAATTATCAGATTTCAAAACAGTCATGGGGATGTAAAGTACACTATAGGGAATATAGTCAATTATATTGTGGTAACCATGTATGGTGTCAGATGGATACTATGTCTAATCACTTTGTTATATACCTAAAACTAACATAATATTGTATGTCAACTCTAATAAATTTTTAAAAATTAAGCTTGTAGTACGTAATTAGTGAAGATATAATATCTCCTCATGCTAAGTATATTTTAAGGGGAAATTCTTGACCACTGTGAATTTCAAACACCTTAGTTAAGAGAAAATATTTTTTGAGGAGTGGGCCCTTTACATACATAATGGCTATGTAGTCCACTTCTAAGGTCAGCCCTGATTTTAAGACATAACCAAACACAGTTTTTACTTACCCTACTGTCTCTATATATATCGAATACAACTGTAAAAAAGAAAAAAACTCCAAGTTAATAACAAACTACTATTTTCATGATCTAATCCTTTTGAAAATTAAAATGCACTTTATTATTAGTTACTCCAACAGAATATAATTGATGTAGAGGACTTTGTACATCTAAATCTCAAAACTTCAAACATAAAAAGGAATGCTGCAATGTTTTATTTATATAATTTTGCTTTCCCTTTCTCTGCCCTCAGTCATAATCCCGTACATTTAAAAACTCAAATCAAACATTTAAATCATCTCAACTAGTTCACCATTATAAAAAGGTCCCACGTACTAGTAAAAGCAGCACCAATCACTGGAGATGGGGAATAAAATGAGTAAAATTTGTGGTAGGAAAGCATAAAATCTAGCTAGCAATGCTTATGGCATGACTAATCTTTTTAAAAGATCAAATCTGCCACAGAACCAAGCTTGGCAAGTAGCAAAAAGGTAAATCAGAGCAGATATAATTTTAAGATGTGTACAAACTCTCTCATACACAATATACTTTCAATTCATAAAAACAACTCACAAATGTTTATACTATATAACTGTTGCTATCTGATCATTCAAATAAAAAAATCTAGAAAGGTAGATTAGTCATCTAGCTACTTCAGTCCTAATAACAGATGCATTTTGTCCTCTGTATATATAGTCCCTTTGGAATGTATACTAAAATACTGAGAAAAAAACGGCCTCAGTATTAAAAAGGGACTCTAATTAAACAAGGTAAAATTAATATGCAAACCATCCATAATACCAAATAAAAATATAGTAAATGCTGAAGATAGTGTCTCAAATCCTGTTTTAAAATATGTGCTGCTGTGAAATAAGGTTCATTAACATATATTTCATTTAATTTCATTTCACTGAGTCAATAAAAAATACTCACAGTCTTCATCTAAGAATTTATACTGTATGTGTTTCTTGAAGAAGTCCTGTATGCATCTGCAAATCTCTTCCTTTTGTTTAGAAATATGATCATAGTATTGTGTGTAGTCCCTCTGAGAAATAGCTGACAAGAAAATATTTTATATTCCATTACATAATATTCTTTTCAAAAACATCAAGCTGTGATCTAAAACTCTTCTTGAGAACCACTAAGGTAGATCAGAAGACCAATCAGATGAACACTGATTGAATTATACGTTATTCAGCATCTAATACAGGAATATTAGTTGTAAAGGTTCATATGGATAGGTGAATCCTAAAGTTCCATCTAGCCATGCATTGTTACTTTAGAAATAATAGTTATTTTGATTTAATATAATGGAAAGAATTCAAAACCATAAAAAATGCCTATTATGTAAAAAAAATGAAAGACCCCAATTTTAAACCTGCATACATAGTCACTGCTTTCCTTTGATTTTTCCAATGAACTCTACATAAATTGGCATTCTTTTGCACTTTCTTTGGGACAATATAAAATTCTCCTCAGCATATGTCTTCAATATTCATAGTGTGTCTCAGAAGCAGTCTAGTTTTCTTGTTTATACGTGCTACCTTGCCTTCACAAGCCTGATGTTTCAAACCATGGAAAAGCAAACATTCCTTTCTTCAGAGTGACTTGCTGATATCATTCTAAACAAACAACTAAAGAAACTATTGTAGGAACTCCCTCAATTTGCTCTAGGCATAGGAGAAAGTTCTCTGTTCTGCAAGAAAGGCTTCCATCCAATTTCTTAATCACGTACAAATATGTTCCCCTCTTTAACTGTACTTAAAGTGCGGCTTTTTCAGGAATATCTAACAACATGATAAATTCAAACACCCCAAGATTCTTTTAGGTAAGCTAATAAATATCAACATCACACTCAATAAATAAGTAGTGTTGATTTGATTCTGTTCAAATCACACTTTTCTTGGTTGAAGATAGATTTTATTCCATGAAAAATGTGCAGAGGCAATTTATCTTCAATATTTAACTTGAATCAACCATAGCGAACAAAATAACCCGAGAAAAAAGAAAATGGGTGGCTTTTAAGTAATGCACTTATTTGTGCACATATTCCTCTGGCTAAAATAATAAACAGTGTTCTAATAATAGAAAATAAAGGTTTAAAAACTTGACTTTTTATGATGCTTAAAATAAGCAGTGTACAGCTAGTAACACTTAGGAAAGTCTCAAAGAGGAAACAGGTAGTATTGGACAGACCCTGAACTGGGGAGGGTGAAGACCCTCGCTTTCACCTCCAGAAACCACACAGGCGTGATGAATTCACAACACCACGCTCTAGGGAAACTGAATACAGCCCCATGGTCCTTGTCAGTCTAGCATTCCGGAGGGTCAGGACCACCTGCTTAGAGGAAAAGTCTGAGACAGAATCTAATTGTTACCCCTGTCCTGATTACTAGAAATTTCCTTCCATTAAAAGCTTGTCTGCTTTAAACAATAACTTTCCACGGTAAAAGAACTCACCGATAAGCTTGTTTTCCTTGACAAAACATCGAAACTCAGCCCCAGGAATTAATTCACACCATTTTCGAAGAACAAGCTGTAGCAGAAGAAAAAGTTACACAACTATATAACAAGGGGATGTGTACTTAGTGTAATAGACAATTTTATGCCCAGATTATGTGTTAACAATTACTATTACTTTTTTTTTAAAGGCATTAGAAAGCAATGTGAGAAAAAGGGATACAGTTGTGATTTATTAGTCTAATAAACAGGGGAAAATATGTTCAACTATGACAAAATGCATCTTTGCCATTTATTTATCATTTTGAGAGGTCTGACATAATACAGGACCTGAAGGATGACAAAGTCAAATCTTATCACTGCTGTGCCATATGTTGCCCTGTAATTCAGTTCTTTACTCCTTAAAGTATATAAAAAATACAATAATTTCAAATTAACTACCTTAAGCACCATTCTGTAATATGTACTCTGATAAAATTATTGTTATGGCTTATTACAAAGAACCACTATAACCCTTACATGATATTGCCATTATTTTAAAATAAATCAATTCTATCGGTGGTCCAAGTCATAAATGGTTCTTCTTATTGACATTAATTACTTCGTATACCATTCACATATTATTAAATTGCCTGCAATTTTATAAATATAACAGTCAGCAATGTATGCTTCTGAGTGTGCTTTTAAATTGGTCTTTCGAAGTGTTAGCTATAATAAACGGCTAGTGTCTCCAGCCTCCCCAATCCTGGCGTACCACTCTTTGCCCTTCAAACCTGTGAGGGGAACTTGAATTACTCCAGGCGCCATTCCAAATCCCCCTGTGGGCTCAGGATCCTCCCTGCCCACATCCTGTGCTTCCCATAGTTTCCTGGGCATGACATTCTATAGCAAGCACATATATATCATGTTGTACCATGATAATTTGATGTATCTCATCCCTACCAAACAGTAAGTTCCCTAAGAGTAAGAAACAATTCATCTCTGTGTTCCAGCACAGTTATGTAATACATGAAAGGTGCTTAAGAAATATTCGTCAAATAAAACAGTAAGCATACAAAATAGCCACTAAAAGTATGATATAAAATAATGTTTGATGAGCTGAGGAAGTGCTCACACTCTGAGTGGGGAAAAAAACAGTATGCAAACAGCTTTATGAAGGTGTGCACACACATACAACCCCCGCCCCCCCCCCCCCCCCCGCCCCATGAACAGGGAGTTAAATACCTGAACACTAATACTGAGGACTTATCTGGGTAGTATGTTCATATTTTCTTATACTTTACATTTTTGATAATAACTTGCTTTTCTTAAAGTGTATGGCTAAAATATGCCTTAGAAATTTAAAATGCACTGATTTCAATTTTCATCACTGTGGATTCTTGGTCAAGCTTTCCATGTGTCGAAATTTTAAAAGAACCTAATTATTACATAAAATACTCCAAGCTAAGATATTAAACTGTTATTATGTATTAAAAGCTGATACTAGCATATATTTATTTTAATGGCCATAGTTATTTTTATTTAAGCAAAAAAGAAATGAGCAATTGTTGTATAATATTACATTTGTAGAACATTTGCATAATCTTTATTGAAATAATGTTTTGGACAGGTACTGCATACATTTGTGCTTGACAAAAAAAAATACAGAAGGATAAAAGGTGAACCTTTCCTATCTAATTCCTTTGTCCTTCTCCCTCAGAGGCAGGTGGTACTGTCAATTTCTCATATATCTTTCCAGAAGTATTCTATGAATACATGAGCAGATAGTGTATATATATCTTTTTAAATACACGAGCACACAATACATAGGATTCAGCTTGCAACTTTTTTCATTTTAATTACTCTAAGAGTATCATTTTTCTAGGCTTCTCAAACTGGGTTTTTATATCCTCAGGAGTCCTGGAACCATCCCTCACGGATACTGAGAGACAGCTGTATATACACGTACTGTGTACTACAGAGTATATATGCATCTTTTTCTCTATATATTCTATATGGACAATATGTATTTTTATTTGTATATTTAATAAGTTTAAACACTCGATCCTAAGTTCCCAGAGAAATTAATCCAAAAAATTTCAGTCATTTCACTTAATAGCAATTTTTTTTCAACACTTCTTCATCTAGGTTTATCAACTTCATTGAGATAAAGAAAGAAAATTTTTTAAAAGTCTCTTACCTCATATTCCATACAAGGATCTGGGGAATCATCAGTACAATGGACAAATCTTTGAGGGGAAAAAAAGGTAACTGAATCTTTTTTTAATGGTGTCAGTTTATACACGCACATTACTGATATTTAACATGAGATCAGGTTTTACTAAAAGTACACAGAAATAGAAGACTAGTTGGAATTCAATGAACATGTAGACTACACGCTGCCAGGCATGAGTCTAGGCACCCTGAAGAGTGAGTCGTTTCATCAGTCCTCAAAACCACCACATGAGTGACTACGATCTCCATTTCTCTGTCAGAAGAACAAAGACAGACAGACCCAGGACGGACCAAATAAGGGGCCAGGCCAGGACGGTAACACAAGCCACCTCAGCTGCAGGACTCCAAAGGCAGGCAGGACGGCACTGCTGTTGCAGTTCTCACTGCGCTCTCTATGGAGGAACCGGAAGTCTCCAGACACTAACCCTGCCATCTGAAGTCACACAAAGTTAATCTAATCCTTCGCCCACACGCCATTTAAAAAACAGTTGATAGAACAGGTTATTACTCCACTAAGCACACTGCTTCCTCCTCCAAGCTTCAGTTTCATGACCAACTTTTCATACTATTTGTTAAATGCCTATCTATGCCAAGGCCTTGGTAGGCACTGGGAACGCTAAAATGGTAAGAGTCTCTTGACCTGGAGGTGGGGACAGCCTAACAAGCAGATGAAGAATTTCAAAACACTGAAAATAAGAATAAAAATACTCTGATAGCACAAAGAAGAAATAATTAGCTCTTGTGATGGGGGAGGGGAAAGGATAGTCAAGAAGGTACATTTATAGAAAGGAATACTACGCAGCAGAAAGAAAGAACCCCTACCTTTTGTGACAGATGGAACTGGAGAATATTATGCCAAGTGAAATAAGCCAGTTGGTGAAAGACAAATCCATATGATCTCACTTACAATGAAAAAAATAAGCTAATGAACAAAACAAAACCAGAGACACGGAAACAGGGAAATGGATTGATAGCTACCAGAGGAAGGCGAATAAGGGGAAGAAGGGGAAGGGATTAATCAAAGAACATGTGTGAATGACCCATGGATGTGGACAACGGTGCGGCAACTGACTGTGGGAGCAGGGGGGGGGGGGGGCGCTGGATGGAGAATGGCAAAGGGGGGAAAATTGGGACAACTATAATAAAATAAACAAGGAAAAAAAAGTAAAAAAAAGGAAATCAGTGAAATTGAAAACAGAAAAAAAATAAAGGAAATGTTTAAAATCAGAAGGCTATTCAATAGGAAGAGCTTTAAAGGTCAGCATTTAAGGCAAAGGGAAGTGGTGCTAAGGCAGGGAGGGAAGTGAGAACAATCACACACTATCACAAAACTAATGAAGGTCAGTACTGATGGAGTGCAGGATGCAAGGGAAGAATTGCCAAAAGATGAGGCTGCGGAGAAATTCTGGATAAGGAGTCATCTCCAGATCGTGATGGGTCTTGCCGGCCAACTGAGGGAGGCTGTACTTCATTATACCAACAATGGGGAGCTAGAAGAGACTTCTAAACATGTGACGAAGATCATTCCATTTAGGCTTTAGGAATGTCACTACAGCAATGGTACTGGATAGCTTCAGGGAAGGGGTGGCACACTGGGAGGCAGACAGACCAGTTGGAAGCTTGTTAAAAATAGTCCTGTGGAAAAAGAGAGTTTAATTAAGGCAGTGAGAGTAGAAAGAAAGAGGAGAAACACTACATAAAGTATTTCAGAAGCAGAGTCAACATTACTTTGTGACTAACTGGAAGTGAGGGATGAGGGAAAAAGAGGCCTTGATGACTCTGGGTGTTGGCTCTGATAACTAGATGGATGGTTTTGAGAATGCCATTCACTAAAGCAGAGGAAAAGCCGGTGACCTGGGATGAAGATGGGATTTAACTGCATTTGCATGTGTAGAGTAGGAGACACCCTGGGGGGACCACAGAGAGATGTGCAGTAAGCAACTGGAAACTCAAAAGCGGGAAGAGCTGAAGTGATCACCACATGGGTAGAAGGACTAAAGTCAAGGAAGCAGACGGTTTCTTAAAAAAAAAGACAGAAAAGATACACAGAAAGAAAGCAGAAGTGATCACTTCAGGCAGATGGCAGAGTCCTCGGGAATACCAACAAAGAGTAAAACTTGAGGTCAAGAGAAATTTTTATAAAAACAATACACAAACAAAACAAAAATACCTTTAAAGATGGTGTACGCAATTCACAAGTAAAACTGAGTTTAAAAAGCTTTTAAATTTCCCTGAATGTTTGATTAGGCTGGAATTCTCTGCAATCACTTATGATTTATACTACAAACAACAGCAATTCTAATTTATTTGGCTGGTAAAATCCTGAAGAATAAGAATTTTTATTTTAATAACGGGGCACTGACTGATATAATACGATTGCAAAAGAAGGTACACAGAGGGTGCTTTGTTAAAGTGTGTTCTCTCTGTGTTACTGAATAGGCATCATATGAAGCACCTTGCATTTGCTACTCATTTAATCCTCACTATAATCTGATGAGAATGTGCTATTATTATTATCCACATTTATCACATTAGGATGCCATGGTGAGAAATCAAGTGAGCACACTAAGCCACATGCTGCACCACTTCCCTCAAGTAGGAAGGTCCTAGAGCCTCTGTTAAAGCTCTCAGAATTTCAATTAAACCCCCCCCCCCCCCGCCCCCCTGCCAAACAGCAGCAGGCCTGTTTGGCCCAAGCAGCACCTCTACTATGAGGGAAAAAGAAGATAAACCATTAGCTAAATCCTATTTACATAACATAACTAACATAACATAACATAACATGGCTTTTCCAAAAGAACAATTTGTAAAACTTCTGTTTTTATACATTCAAGCATACTGGTGCTATTATAAAACTCATTTTTCTCTCTGGAAAGTAAAAATCCTTTGCTTCAAATCAAACTAATTTAAAGTTATGTTACCCTAGAAGTTGTCATCTAAAACCAAAAAACTAGTTTTAATTTACTTAAAATTTTTTAAAGTAAAATTAATCTCATAGATTGTTTTATGTTAATCAAAATTAAGGTCATAAACTGAGAGGTTAATAATTATTTTTATCTGTAAAAATAATTATCTACTATGTATTTTCTACCATTTAAGAAAATTATGCTTAGATGTCTGGCCTGGATAGGGACAAGTGAAATATTCTGGATTTCTATATAAAAGAGAAGAGGAAAATGTTCCAAGGAATACAAAAAACAACAGCAGAGGTTTAAAAAATCAAAATCTGGATCTTGAGCTCTGTACTAGCACCATACAAGCTTGGAAAAGTCAATTAGCTTCTCTGGTTAGATCTTAGCTGCCTCAGCAGTAAACTGGTGGGTAGAATTAGGTGATTTCTCCAGTTCTCTGTACAAATTTGTAGACAGCGTGCCATGTCTCCTTCTCTTCCCTTTGTGTCTTTGTTTCCAGGCATCCACCTGAGCTGCATATTGAACCGCAAGATACGTCAGAATGCAAGTTTGAAAATAAGTGCATATTGGAATGATCTGGGGTTGCTTTTTCAAAATGTATTCCAAGAGATTCTACCCAGTCTTATGGGTCCAAGATGGAAACCGGACACATACACCTTGGAAAGGGTGACTCTAAGGAGTATCTGGTTCTTGGGAACATGAATATGAGATACTCATTGGCCAGTTAGGCCTCTTTTGTAGATCCGCACCATTTTGGGGGAAACCAAGAAGCAAGGAAATGAGAAGAAGCATCAAGTCTGAGTGGCCAGAAACCCAAACACGGCCTTTAAATCGATGGCTTCTGCTAGAAAGAATCAGCCAGGCGTGCCTAAAATGCACCAAAGTCACGGCCGGACTTAGCAATTTTGCAGCTGCTACAAAGTGACCACTGCACAAAACCACAGAATCTGTGGCTAAATAAGTATCCGAAGTCTTTGATCATTTCAAAAGATTCCCTAACCTTCCCCCCCCCCATTTAACAGCCTAAACATTTTAACGAGTAAAAATGCTAATTATTTTGTAAATTCCATCATAAAAATTCATTTTATCCTTAAAACATTTTCTTCAACCTCTTTTTAAATTCTGAGTGAAAAGATGAAAAATATGTAAAAGATCCATACAGTATTATGAGGGATAAAATACTATGTAGTAAAAGAATTTTTCAGTAAGAGAAAAATGTTCACAACATAGTATACGTTTAATAAAAAAGATCACAAAATTATACACAGTACAATTTCATTTTTTAAAACATACATGGGAAAACAACACCATAACTACCAAAATGTTACAGTAGTTCTTTTCCAGCAGTGACTATTAATTTCTTCTGCAGCTTATCTATAGTATTTCTAACATCATATTTATCAACTTGAACATGTATTACTTTCATTTTGCCTTTAAATTTAATAAATTTAAAAATACATAAAAGTACAAAGTACACAGATGTTGCTTTTATAATAAGAAGCCAATTCAAGTTCACTTTAAAAGTTAGTATTTTAACTTCCAGCCAAGAGGGAGGCGTAGGTAGACACACTGTGCGTCCTTGCAAAACCAAAAGAAGGACAACAACAAATTTAAAATCAAAAAAAACCCAGAACTGACAAAAAATTAAACTGTATGGAAGTCTGACAACCAAGGAGTTAAAGAAGAAACATTCATTCAGAGCAGTAGGAGGGGCAGAGACAGGCAGCTGGGCAGAAAAGACTCGCAGGCAAGGCGGCAGCTGGTGCACAAGGAGGCAGCTGGCAGACCCGGCAAGGCGGATCTGGGCAATCCCACATTTGCGCACAGATAAACTGGGAAGAACAACTGGGGAGGAACAACTGGGGAGCCAGACAGACCCCATGATGCAGGGTTCCAGTGCAAGGAAATAAAGCTTCAAACCACTGACTGAAAACACCAAGGGGCACTGAGGCAGCAGCGGGAGAAACTCCCAGCTTCACAGGAGTTCATTGGAGAGACCCACAGGGTCCTAGAAGGTACACAAGCCCACCCACTCAGGAATCAGCACCAGAAGGCCCCAATTTGACTGTGTGTAACAGGGGAAGTGACTGAAAACCGGTAGAGAGTGGAGCAAGGGACACTCTTCCCTCTCGGGCCCTCCCCCACACACAGTGTCACAACACAGCAAAATGGGTTGCCCCACCCTGGTGAACATCTAAGGCCCACCCCTTACTATGTAAAAGGCCTGCCAACACCAAAAAAATGGCCCAAATGAAAGAACAGATCAAAGCTCCAGAAAAAATACAACTAAGCAACGAAAAGATAGACAACCTATCAGATGCACAGTTCAAAACACTGGTAATCAGGATGCTCACAGAATTGGTTGAGTATGGTCAAAAATTAGATGAAAAAATGAAGGCTATGCTAAACAAAATATAGGAAAATGTACAGGGAACCAATAGTGACAGGAAGGAAACTGGGACTCGAATCAATGGTGTGAACCAGAAGGAAGAAATAAGCATTCAACCAGAACAGAATGAAGAAACAAGAATTCAAAAACATGAGGAGAGGCTTAGGAACCCTCCAGGACAACTTTAAACGTTCCAACATCTGAATCATAGGGGTGCCAGAAGGAGAAGAAGAGCAAGAAATTGAAAACTTATTTGAACAAATAATGAAGGAGAACTTCCCTAACCTGGCAAAGGAAATAGACTTCCAGGAAGTCCAGGAAGCTCAGAGAGTCCCAAATAAGCTGGACCCAAGGAGTAACACACCAACGCACATCATAATTACATTACCTAAGATGAAACAGAAGGAGAGAATCTTAGAAAGCAGCAAGAAAAAAGGACACAGTTACCTACAAAGGGGTTCCCATAAGACTGTCAGCTAATTTCTCCAAAGAGACCTTACAGGCAAGAAGGGGCTAGAAAGTATTCCAAGTCATGAAAGGCAAGGACCTACATCCAAGATTGCTCTATCCAGCAAAGCTTTCATTTAGAATGAAAGGGCAGATAAAGTGCTTCCCAGATAAGGTCAAGTTCAAGGAGTTCAGCATCACCAAACCCTTACTATATGAAATGTTAAAGGGATTTATCTAAGAAAAAGAAGATAAAAAATATGAACAGTAAAAATGACAGCAAACTCACAGTTATTAACAACCACACTTAAAACAGAAACAAAAGCAAACTAAGCAAAAAACTAGAACAGGAACAGAACCACAGAAACGGAGATCACATGGAGGGTTATCCTCAGGGGAAAGGTACAGGGAGTAAGTAGCATCAATGGTAGGCAGAAAACAGACAGGGGGAGGAGGGTAAGAATAATATAGGAAATGTAGAAGCCAAAGAACTTATCTGTATGACCCATGGACATGACCTATAGGGGAGGAATGTGGGAGGGAGGGGGTGTGCATGATGGAGTGGAGTGAAGGGTGGGTAAATGGGACAACTGTAATAGCATAATCAATAAAATATATATTTAAAAATAGTATTTTAGCCCTGGCTGGTGTGGCCCAGTGGACTGGATGCTGGCTTGCCAACTGAAAGGTCTGATTCCCAATTAGGGCACATGCCTGGGTTGCGGCCCAGTTGCGGGTGTGCGAGAGGCAACCTTTCTCTTGCACACTGATGTTTCTGTCCCTCCCTTCCCCTCTCTCTAAAAATAAATAAAATCTAAAAGTTAGTATTTTGGTCCTGCCCAGGTGGCTCAGTTGGTTGGAGTATTGTCGCATAAACCATGCGGGTTTGACCCCTGGTCAGGGTGCATACAGGAGGCAACCAATCAATGTTTTCTACTCTCTCAACTCAACAAATATATCCTTGAGTATGGATTTTTTTTTTAAAACTAGTATTTTTAGCTTCCAGCTAACGAATAGTTCATGATCACGATAAGACTGATTGCCTATCTTTTCGTAATTTAAATGTATCTAAAATAAACAAAAGATGAAAGGAGAGAAATGAGAAAGGAATGCAAATAAGCAATAATGTCACATTATCTCAACGGTTAATGCGGTAACAGGACTACCACCATTTTCATTTGTGAAATGTGATTTTAACCAGGGGGAGCTGTACTTTTATAAATCTGATAATACAGGATACTTTTTATTATTATAATATAGTATTCTGTAAAGAACAAGGTAAATTAAGGTTCTCTATCTACCTATTTTAAAAATACTACAGGAAAACCAAAAGGGACAATTCTAAAACATAGGTCTTTGTTGTCTATTTTGTTTTTAATTTTTATAAGTATTTGAGCGAAATCGAGGACAAGGCTGGGCCATCAAGATCTCAAACGCTGTTATCTAATTTTTCAATGTTTCTATATTCCTATAAATTATTATTTCAACACTTGGTTAACCCTCCTGTTACTTTAAAACAGATTACAGGACCCTGCTGGTGTGGCTCAGTGGATTGAGTGCCAGCCTGGGAACCAAAGGGCTGCTGGTTCGATTCCCAGGCAGGGCACATGCCTGCATTGTGGGCCAGGTCCCCAGTAGGGGGTATGTGAAAGGCAACCACACATTGATGTTTCTCTCTCTCTCTTCCTCCCTCCCTTCCCCTCTCTCTAAAGTAAAATAAACAGAATCTTAAAAAAATAAAACAGATATATATTTCACTACATATTTGCTTTCATTATCACATAACATTTAAGTGTTGATTGGTTTAACATTTAATGTTATTTTAAAAACTTGACTAGGTTCCAGGTATAAGTGAGAACATATGTAGCATGTGAGATTACTGTATAAGGCTTTTTCTTACTAAGATGATTAACGAGATAGCCAAGTTTTCATTCCTAAAAGGAAAGGAAAGTGAGAGCCATCTAGTTAAAACTGACTGTAAAGGTCAACAATAATATTTTCAGGAGCTCAGCCAAAATACTGAAAGAATGTTGTGTGTCGGTAAGAGAGGACTCTAGTGGAAAATGTTTAAGTTGAAGACGAATCCCACTTGTTTGGGGTAAGGTGTAATATTTGAGCATTGGTTTACAATATTAACTACTCAAATGTGTGGGTTCTAGCTCTACTATGGGCCAATGTGGCAGGAATGGGGGAAGGAAAGTCAACAGTATTAGTATGTATTGAGAATAGTATCTACATGAATTTAGTCTAGACAACTTAGGAATTATCTAAACCCATTGACTGAGATCAGCTTCATCATTTTTATAAGTAATGAGAAAATATCCCCATTAAAGTTTTACAAAGTGGCAGAAAACAAAACCGTAAGTGCTTTAAAGTGGCATTCCACCATAGGTACCCTAGGGAACCATCCTCAGTGGCAAGCTTTTCTAAAAAATGTTGAAAAGTTACAGCATTATACCTCACAGTAAGTAACTCCTACGTATAATAATACAAAAATTAAATCTTGACCAGGAAAAAAAAAACAAAACCAGAGCCAGGGGAAAATTAGCATCAAAATTCTGGAGTTGTAGCTTTTATAGCTCACCAGGAAGCAAAGTAAGAGTTCTACTACATAGATTCTATTTCTTCAGATTTCACTGGTGGCAGAAAAGGAAAGACAAAAGTAAAATGATAATGAATTAAGGGTAATTAAGTGTGTTCATACTAATTTTAATAGAATTTTTCTTCAAAAACAACCTAAAGCAGAAAAATTGTCACCTAAATAAATAGGCCTTACAAAATCATGAAGTAAAGTTTCTTTTAGGTCCAGCTTATACACAAATTTTATTCTGAAACTCTTTGCTGCTGAATTTTAGAACTAATAACCAGTTTGGTGATAATCTTCAGAAAAAAATGTATAAAAATTATTTTGAAATTGCTGAATATAAATTACTAAGGCAAGTGAAATTTCCTGATCTCTAGTTAAATCTCCTTAGTCACAAACCCCTCAAGAAAAAAAATTAATGGATTAATTTTTTATATTCACTTAGCCCTTTCTTCTTACTGCCAAGTGAGTTATCAGATATTTTTTCTTGCCTTGGCCTACTGAAGTGAGACTTAATCAATAAAACAATGAAAGAATCCTTATGGCCCTGGTCAGTGTGGCTCAGTTGGTTGGGCATCATTCCACAAAGTGAAAAGTTGCTGGTTCGATTCCCAGTTAGGGTACATACCTAGGTTATGGGTTCAGTCCCGCTCAGGGCGTGTACGAGAGGCAACAGATTAATGTTTCTCTCTTACAGCAATGTTTCTTTCTCTTTCTCCTTCCCTTCACCTCTTTCAAAAAATAAAATAAGTACAATCTTTTAAAATAAATAAATAAAATCTTTTTTTTAAAAAAAAGCTTTATGACTCAATAAATCTAATCACATAGAATGTTTATAATTGGGGAAATAAATAATACACTCAGCAAGTACAATGTGGACAGATGATGATAAATGTGTCCTATTACAACTTCCCTGTTTTAAAGTTCCTTGGATACAATAACCTTTGGAGGAACAGGAAACATAAGTATACTTAATATTCTATGTAAAATTCCAACAGTGTAGACAATACAGGAGGTCAATCCCCTAGCTATCCCTAACCTTTACCCTTGCTAATGGAATTGTGACTGTTCCTATCAGGAAGCTCTTGTGTTCCGCCTTCCCCTCCAGGATTCCAGGGACTTATGGTGGACTAATCTAGGTACTCCTCAAGGCAAGAGCCTGGACCAACAGCACCAGGATCATCTGGGACATGTTGGAAATTATATTCTTGGGTACCACTCCCAGCCTACTGAACCAGAAACACTGGGGTAGGGCAATCTGTGTTTTATCAGACTCCCCAGCTCATTTGATGTTGCCAAAGTTTGAGAGCCCCTGGTCTAAACCAATCATGGCATTTCTGTTCCCTCTGCCAAGTACTGGATTGGGCTGGGGAACTGTGTGAAGAATGAGCCTGACGGAATTCTCCTGGAAAGCTTCCAGAATGCTTTACTTGCTCATATACAAATAATGAGAAGAAACACACCTCATTTTTGATTCATATATAGTCATGTCTGTATGTGATACCTGAAACTGTAGCAGCAATCTTGTAACCATTAGGTGATAAACCCAAATACCAAGCCAATAGCCAAGGGTGGCAGCAGGGAAAGACTGCAGAAGCCTGGGTCCTGTCACAGTGCTGGGCTGCTGACTAGCCCTAGACATCACCCATCTCCAGACTCTAATTACTGATTAGCTTGTGGGAACAATTACTCAACAGTTTTAGGCCTCAATCTTCTCACCGATAGAAGGAATGAATCAGATTAGAGCACGAATGTCACCCTATCCATTTCAAAGAATTATATTTTTTATTTTTACTTTACTGATTTTAGAGAGAGAGAGAAAAGGAGAAACATCGATCTGTTGTTCCACTCATTTACGCAGTCATTGGTTGATTCCTATAATTCCTGTATGTGCCCTGACTGGGGAAAAACCCTCAACCCTGGCGTATCAGGACAACACCCTAACCAACTGAGCTACTCAGCCAGGATAAGAATTATACTCTTAGTTTAATCTTTAAGGGGTCCTGAAAAGACTTTGTGACAAAAATTCGTCTTTCGTTAAAGGGCCTATCAATAAGGATTTTTATGTTATGGTAAGACATTAATTGTTCTGTAACTAAATACTGAGAAACATTTCCAGAAAAGGATGACATAATAGTCCTGCGAGGCTGAAAGTTGAGTGCTTGGCATTAGGTCCTGCCAACTCCCAATTATTTATATGAAGAGAAGGATGGTATTCTGTGGGTAAACACTTTTAATTCAAGGCTTCAAATTCACTTGCTGATTTAACTTCCTCCCCACGCAAAAGTCAAAAGGTACAAAATGCAAACAACTGACTCATACTTCTACCTCCCACTGGAATCACAGTTAAATTCATGTAAGACAAGGAGGGATGGGCTAAGAGGAGACAGAAGATCACTACACTGGAAAGATGTTTGTGAAAACCAACAGCCACAGAGAATTAAAAGTGATTTACTATTATTTTTGGAAAGAAAGAGATTTCCTCATACTCTGACTTCAACTAATATTAAAGGTACACAAAAGTCCGTATCTAACAAATTAATAGGTACAGACTTTTAATATATTTCAAGGCCTCTTTAAGCATTAGATATCAAAAGGCTTTATTTATAAGGGAAAAAAGATGGCCACGACTTCCTCTAAACAGAGGGTATCACCTAGAATGACAATGCTACTGCACTACTACTAAAACAAGGGCACCATACACCTAACACCAATACAGCTAAAGTCCTTTCATAATAAACTTCCAACACAATCACAAACCCTTACTATTACTTAACCTCATTTTATTTAATGAATGTAATACTAAAGATATATGTATGCCCAAGCTGCAGAACTCAGATGCAAAAGAATTGATGCACAACTCACATGTAGTGAATTATTTTTTCCTGCCATGCTCCTCTTCAAAAAAGTATTTGAAGCTCAAATGAATGAGTGGGCAGGGCAAACTAGGTGGATGGTTGGGGCCCTGGCTGGATAGCTCAGTTAGTTGGAGCATTGCCCCAATATGTCAAGGTTGTGGGTTCAATCCCTGGTCAGTGCCCATATAAGAATCAACCAATGAATACATAAAAAAGTGGAACAGTAGATTGATGTTTCTCTCTCTTCCTTCTCTCTCTAAAATCAATAAATAAAAAAATAAAATATAAACTGGACGGATTGGGAGGAAATGGCATGCAATATTTTCACCTGCTTAGTTTCTAGATTTTGTGATATGTTTTATTTTAGATGTCAGTTTAAAGATTAGTTGAGATTACTGCTTTGTTTAAGATGAGGTAGGACAAGAAACCCACAAGAATAACCGCTACTCGATGACAGAACAAAAGACGCACAAAGGATCGGCCAGAGCTCAACAGTGCAGTTGTGCTGTCTGCCTGTGATGAAGACAGCAGACCCGAGTTCTTTAGCTACAGAGTAACTGGCGAAGGAAGGAAAAACAGCAATTTCACTTCTGGAAAGTTACCCTAAGGAAAAATTAGCAAAGTGCCCAAGGATTTAGATATTCACTGCAGAACTATACATAAGAATAGAAGACTGGCCAAACAAATTATGCTACTGCTATCCAGTGGGATACTATTTAAGTTAATTTTAAATAATGCATTTAAGTATTTACTATCACTTAACAATATTTGCTATATACTGATAAGTGCAAAGGCATCCTACTAAGTATATGAACTACATGATCCCATTTTTGTTTTAAAAAATTAGAGTATAGTTTGAGCCAGGTCTATCTATATTATACCTATAATAGATAAAATTCTGGAAGTATATAAAACTGGTGAGATCAGGGGTACTTTTACATTTCCTGTTTTTGTTTAGCTATAGTTCCTAATTTTGTGTCTCTATGTAAGCATATACTAGGGGTGTTTTTTGTCCTTTATTTTTACATTTTTTAATTTATTTTTTAATTTCTCAATTACAGTTGACATTCAATATTATTTTATATTAGTTTCAGGTGTAAAGCAAAACAGTTAGACATTTATACACTTGTTTTATAATAAGAAAAGAACCAAAATATTTAATGGGCAGAGATATAGAGAACCCATTTAAAGATCTTCATTGTATAGTAATTTCTGTAAAAGGAAAAGAAAGGTTTGCTTTAAACGCCATTTGAGAACATGAAATAGACTTGTTACATGGCACTGTTGTTTACAACAGTTCTTGAACTAATGGAGTTCTGTCTGTAGAAGAATTCTCACAAGTACAGAAACCGCTGACGTGGGAGAACAAGAGACGTACTTACGGCTGAGTAAAGTCACGAGTGATGAAGTCAGAACTCTTGAACAGTAGAAAGATGTCGCTGAGGGTTTTACATTTCAGAGAACTATTCATTGCTATCCAGTATGCATCCTAAATAACAAAACACATGCTACTTAGTATATATTCCAAGTTAATTGCTATGAAAAAAACCTCAGACCTATACACCAAAACAATAACGCTTTTTTTTCAAGGGCTTAAAAAAAAAGCCAAGTAAGAATTTTAGCTATGGTGTCAAATGTCAGTTAAACACTTAAACAATGAATAGCAAAACCATTGCACGCTGACACTCATTATGAACACAGATGTTAAAGTCCTACCTACCTTTCAGCTCAGGCCCAAGCACCTCCCTAAGTTTTTCTTGTTAATAATGAAAGAAGGGAAAAAAAGTATCAGAGATGCTGACACTTCAGCTGGAAGATCAGGGTGTAAATAAACAGCCTGACTAACTACTCTCTAAGAAAAGGAGATCCTTCCCTTTCTTTCTGTTCCTGAGGAGTGAGAGCTGAAACAGCTGAAGTCTGACTAGCGCACTTAAGACCCATGTACATCAAATCTGGGACAAAGAAGGTAAGATATTCTGAACCATCCCAATTTTAAATGGTGAATCATATATATGAACAACAACAACAACAACAAAAAGTAAGAATATCAGGCACAACAGACATAGAGCATAGTGAAACGTGCCTAAAAATGATAAAATAATCATCATTTAAAAAACATACTTCTGCCCTGGCCAGTGTGGCTCAATTGGTTAGGCATCGTTCCACAAAGCAAAAGGCCATGGGTTCAGTTCCCGGTCAGGACACATGCCTGGCTTGTGGGTTCAGTACCCGACCAAGGAGCATATGACAGGGAATCAACTGATGTATCTCTCTCTCACATCGATGTTTCTCTCCCTTTCTTTCTCCCTTCCTTCCCTTCTCTCTAAAAATAAATAAATAAAATCTAAAAAAAGGTTTTTTAAACATACTTCTCCCATAGATAGATCAGACACGGGACAATAATGTAATTTTGAGAAAACTAATGAGATTTTTTTTAAAAACTATCCAATTATCTACAATATAGGGAAGCACTGGCATGTAGTGGGTACTCAAATGATTTATCTATCTTAAGTATCTTAAGTGGAAAGCCTCAGCCCAGTTTAGCAGTAAGGTATGGTTTAAATTACTTCTCAAGTATACAGTAAAAATGAGTTTTAGTAACTTATTTATAATTTCTTTTAATTCCTCCCAAAGAAAAAGATGATGAACTTCTGATTAAAGATATATATTGAACACAGAGATTTAACTCCACTAAAACAATAGTAAATACCTACATAAGCCATGCAACTGAATAAACAAAACAATTATTAAGTCCAGGGAAAACAAAATGTTGAATAAGAAAACAAGTTACCATAGTATAGTATATATCGATGTGTCATAGTGTTTGCAAAATCACATTAGAAACACTGAATACTAATCCAATGAAAAGTATATTACTGTAATAAGAATAGAATAGAAAGTAGTGAAGAAGCCTAGACTTCCAGTCAAGATGGAGACAGCAGTAAACATGGCTCACCTCCTAGCACAACCATAGCAAAATTACGGCTAAACCATAGAACCACCATCACTCAGAACCAACAGAAATCGAACTGAATGGCAGTCTGACACCTATGGAATTAAAGAAACCATATCCATCTGGACTGGTAGGCGGAGCAGAGACATGGAACCGGCTGGTCCCACATCTACATGTGGTGGACAAAAATTCAGGAGGGATACTCTGAGACACAGGAGTCTCAGCCCCATACCAGGCCCCGCCAGCCCCGAGTTCCAGTGCCAGGAAGATAAGTCCTGATAACTTCTGCTTGAAAAACCAGTGGGAAGTAAGTTGGCAGAAGAAACTTCTGGAGTCCTGAGCAGTTCCTCTTAAAAAACCCAAACACACACTTACTCAGATTCACTCCCTTTAAACTCCAGAAGCAGGATAGCAGCTTGAAAGGCACCAGTGGCATAGAGGGAGGAACTGAAGTCTCTGGCATCACGGCGAGAGCTGGGGGACAGCTTTCTCCCAGACACAGAAGTAGACAGAGAAGTGTCCCTTTTCTGAGCCCCCCCCACAGAGCCACAGAACAGGCAGATGGGTGGCATACTTGAGACTCCATCAAACTGGCTAATACTGTTTGCCCCACCTTCCAGATCCCCTGAGGTTCTGTCCCACTCAACTTACTGGCCCACCCAAGCAATTAACAGTGGCTTTTCCATATGAATAGCTAGTCTTGGCTCATGCTTCATAACTTCCTAAATTCTCTCAACCATACTGCTGGCCTCAGTGAACCCCCAACCTCCAATCCCTGTACCTCTTGCTGACAGGCCACAGACCATGTTGGAGTACCACATCCCTGCCCCTGCACAGCTGATCCTCCACAGAGGGCAGAAGTTGGCGGTCACACCAACTGTGGCCGGTAACCACAGCCAGTCCTTGCAGCTGACTGGCCTGGGTAAATCCCTCCCATTGATCTCCCATCAGCAACCAAGGCTCAACTACAAGAGGAGGGTGTACTCAGCCTACACAAAGGGCACACCTCAAGTACCCAGCTTGGGTGATAGGGGAGGCTCTGCCACTGGACCCTACAGGACACCTACTACATTAGACCAAGCTACCAAGACATGGAGTCAAAGCAGCTCTACCTAATACATAGACACAAACACAGGGAGGCTGCCAAAATGAGGAAACAAAGAAACATGGCCCAAATGAAAGAATAGATTAAAACTCCAGAAACAGAACTAAACAACATGGAGATAATCAATTTAGTAGATACAGAGTTCAAAACACTGGATATAAGGATGCTCAAGGAACTTAGTGAGGACCTTAACAGCATAAAAAAGATCCAGTCAGAAACAAAGGATTCACTAATTGAAATAAAGAACAATTTACAGGAAAACAACAGTAGAGTGGATGAACCTGAGAATCAAATCAATGATTTAGAACATAAGGAAGCAAAAAACAACCAATCAGAAAAAGAAGAAGAATCCAAATAAACCAAGATAGGCCAAGGAGACCCTGGGACAACTTCAAACATACCAACATTCACATCATAGGAGTGCCAAAAGGAGAAGAGAACAAGCAAGAAATTGGGGATCTATTTAAAATAGTATTGACAGAAAACTTAACCTTAATTTGGTGAAGTAAATAGACATGCAACTCCAGGAATCACCACACCAGATGGACACAAAGAGGCCCACTCCAAGACACATCATAATTAAAATGCCCAAAGTTCAAGATAAAGAGAGAATCTTAAAAGCAGCAGGAGAAAAGCAGTTAGTTACCTACAGAGGAGTTCTCATAAGACTGTCAGCTGATTTCTCAAGAGAAACTTTGCAGGCTAGAAGAGATTAGCAAGAAATATTCAATGTCATGAAAAGCAGGGACCTACAGCCAAGATTGCTCTACCCAGCAAAGATATCATTTAGAATCAAAGGGCAGATAAAAAGCTTCCCAGACAAGAAAAAAATAAAGGAGTTCACCATCACCAAACCATTATTATATGAAATGTTAAAGGAGCTTATTTAAGAAAAAAAGATAAAAACTATGAATAATAAAATGGCCAAAAATACTAATCGATTGAATCTAAAAAAACAAACTAAGCAAACAAGAACAGAAATAGAATCATGGATATACACAGAGAGCATGTGATGGTGCCAGATGGGAGGGGGATGGAGGGGAATGAGGAGGTGAGGGGAGTAAGAAGTATAAATAGGTGGTTACAGAATAGCCCTAGGGATATAAAGCACAGTATAGGAAATGGAGAAGCTAAAGAACTTATATGCATGACCCATAACATGAACAATGTTGGGGGGATTGCCTGAGGGAGTGTGGGGTGCTGGGTGGAGGGAGGAAAAGGAGGAAAAATTGGGATAACAGTAATAGCATAATCAATAAAATACAATTTTAAAAATAAGTAAGTAATGAGGACAGGAGATAAAAGCTGAATCTTTCTGTGTTAGAGTAGCAAGTCAATAATAAATACTTAAAACTGAAGAATAAAGAAATAGGGGAAAATAACAAAAGAATGTACTGAAATATTTAAAAGCCTCTGAGTGGGATATGGTAAAGCGAAGTATATCAGGATTTGCTGATTTTTGTAGCAAGCAACCAGAGCTTTTGAAAATTTAAACCATGTATGTGTGTAATTAATTTTAATAAGTAAAAATAAAAATTAGATTAAGTACAATTGGTCATACATTTTAGAATAAAAAAGATAAGCATGAATTGATTTTTGAAAATGCAAATAAGTTTTTGATTCTTTCAATGAGCTTAGCTGACATAAAATTGTTTTCTATTGGATTAGAAAAAAATAGTAAAGTTTTGCACAGACCTTAACTTAGAAAAAAATCTTGTCAGTGTAATGTTAATCAAACATTTACTTAAGAAGGTATCAGGTGACTTCCCAAACTGCTCTATTTCTAGATCTTGTGACATTTACATTTTATTAATTTTCAATAGAGAAAAATTTGTTAAACTGAACAGCTGAAGTTTTGAAAAGGACACAGCATATATTTCATCAGATTTCTTGCATGATCGGTACCACGAGAAGTTGAAACATCTTTTGGCAAAATTTACCGTACTTTACAGTGCCAGGAAAGTGTAATGCACAAATCAGGAAAATAAAATAACAGGGGAAATAAAAATAAATTCCACAGTATTTTCTCTAGAATTAGGAATATAATTAGAGCCTCCATGGGGACATAAAATGAAATGAACAGCAAAGCAAAGACTCCTAAAACACCGAGAAATGTACTGATGTGGCCTACCCTTGGGGCACTCCAGTTAAGCTTAGGAAACACACTGCCCCCCAGGGAATTGATAGCTTCTTGGACTGTAGTGGTGAACTCGGGAAATTCTGGTGCCTACAGAGAGAAAGAAGGAATTATTTGGGCAAGTCAGTATCATCACAGTAAATGCAGAAAACAAGGTCAAAACTCGAGGTTAAACTATTTAGGGAGTTAAAAATAATTAAGAATATAAATCACTATCAGAATTCTGAACTCAGCTACATAAAATTAATGATCAAATAACATTTACCAGAAAGGGGGCAAGTGCCCAAATGTCATTTTCTAAAACAATTAAAATCCATATAGCTAAAGACAGATGTCACAAGGCATCTGGGGATGTGAGGAAGGAAATCAATGGTACTCTTAACACCTACATAAAACCAGTATTTCTTTATTAAGTGGAAAGAGACAGATGGAGTACTACTTGTACGTATAGTGCAATTCGCAGAAATAACCCCTGACATTTAAAGGCCCAGAAGCCTTTCCATTTGCAGGAAAAGATTCTTGGACAAATCCCCCAAAAGGTTTATGAGAATAAGAAATAAATTATGTGGTAAACTGTATTTAAACACATCTATTTCCAGACAAGTTTCAGTATAAACAAAACTTAAAAACAGGACCTTGGTGAAGTTAAAATCAACCAACCTTTTTGGTTAATTTTAAAATGCATATTTTATATAAGCAAGTAACCAAAACATTCTGTCTCATGTTAACCAGGAAGTAAGAAGAAATACAGTGGTGAAGGAACTCTAACGCAGTTACTTTCACCCTCTGCTGGAGCCTGTGTCACTGTGAAAGGGGACACAGACAGAAAGTACAGAAAAGGGGAGTGAGGAGAGACAGGAGTGGAACATGCAGGAGAGCCAACACAAAAGTATTAACATACTCCACAAAGTCGCAGGATCCCTTTCCATTTGCTGCCCTCTACTGGGCAGCTGCAAATTCTGAAAAGCCCGGTAATGACTAGCTCTTCCATAGGGTGGGAAAAAGTTACAATAGGCCTAGCATTAGCCAAACTACACACTGAAAAGTAAATCAAATGGTTTATGCCAGCAATTTCCACCCAGTGTGCTGTGGTACACCACAGGAGGCATACTGGTGTGCTCCAAGAATTTTTAAAACATGTTATACCTGACTATTTAGGGCACTGACCTCTTTTCCTTTAGATTGTCAAACTAAAAAATGACAACCAACACAACAATAGCCATCCAGTGTGAATGAATCAAAATTATACCTGATGTTTTTGTCTGATTGGCAAAAAATACTGGTATATTTTTTGGTGTGCTGCAGAATTTTACTAATTAGTTAATATGTACCATGAGGTGAAAAAGATTGAAATCGCTGGCTTATCCTTATCTCCAAGATCTAACCCAGTTATGACAGAGAGAAAACTGTAACAAGAGTCTGACAAAGCATACCAAAAATGTATGTTAAAAAAATGGAAATATATCCCTGTAACTAGAGAGCAGCTTTAAACAATAGGCGAGTGAGAAACGACTGAAGAGATCAAGAGCAGGCCAGTCGAACTTTTTTTTTCTGCTGCAGATGTGCTCGGCCTCGAGACTGGTTAGCAACATCTTTCAGTTATTTGACAGTCTGCCACTACATCTTCTGTCTGACTTTTCAGCTTATATACATAAAACTAAACTCTAGCGAGAAGGTTCAAAAATGAGTAACAGGTTGGAGTCCTTTATTTTCCATTCTCTTTTCCTCATCAAAAGAAATTATCATTCATGCTAAACCAGTAATTTCCTTATAATTCCCTGAAGTTGCCGATTTGGCTCGGCAGGAGCTCTATCCACAAAAACCCTTATGTTAGACATGCATTAGCAATAATTTTGACAATTGGCATAGTTTCACAAAATTTACAACACAAAGGAATTTAATTTTCAAAGATAAAATTTTCCTATCCTATAAAACTTCACATATAAGGATTGCTTTAAATTTATGTTGCATTTTAAAAGAGGTGATTGATTCCTCAAATCTCCAAATTATTCAACTTTAAGAAGTCCTGCTGTAAGAATTCTAACACCAATTTAAATTATAAAAAGTATGCACTGTAGAGAAAAATTTGTGCTCCAGTGGAGGACTATGTATTGTCTACATCGAGCGCTCCCTTCCCAGTCATCCGATTCTAGCTGAGTCTTCTGACTATTCTACAAGGAGGTAAATTGTAGGTAAGCAATGACAACGGAAAGTATTTCTTATGGATGTGAAAATTCTGTCCTGACTGATAGAAATCCCGCCATCTCCCCTCCCACCCATGAGGAAAAGCTAGTTCTACCTCATTTGCATATTCCTGTCAATATTCCTGATCTATAAATGTGTCTGTTCTTTGGGTTCTCTTTGAACTAGTTATATAACAACTGCCTGACTCCCTAGCAAGTTAAATAAAACAATCAAGGTGTGTTAAAGAGTTGTTTATCTATAGGGGAGTCATGGTTCCACCTTTTTCTGCAAACTCTACTTCAACAGATTTAACCAACAGTAATCTTTTAAGCTCATAGCTCAATGAATGGACTTTAAATTTGTATAACACTTCAGCTGTCTTGGAAAAGGTTCCATTCTAAGTGGGGTAAAATCCACACTTTAATCACATCCATGGACTTTTTGCAATCTGGGCTCACCTATCTTTCCAACTTTATCCACCATATCCCTGCACCAGACCCATTGGACAAGGAGTTATTTCTTTAAAAAATTTTTTAATTATAAAATATTTAAAATACACAAAAATATATATACCCATGTTCTTGGATCCAAATACTCAATAATTTGACAAATACTCAACAATTTGATACAGACCTTTAAATTTCTTAAGGGGGAAAAAAAACAGTACAATATAAATGAGGCTCTTTACCTCCCTTCTCTCCTCCCTAATTCTTCCCTCTCCCCAAAGGAACTATCATTACAAAATTAGGCATGTTCTTCTGTAGTCATGATTTTATACTTGTGATACATGTGCCTGCCTACAAAATATAACATTAAAAAATTTTAACATAACTGCTGTCATTTGATATGTATACTTTCTGCAACTTAATGGTACTCTTTGAAATTCACTATTGTGCTTTTGAGATTTATTCATCTTTGGCTGTTTTTCTTTTTTTTTCCTTCCATTTTTAACTCAATGTTTTTGTGTCTGCACTAGTGGACAATTACCATTGGCCAAGACCTTTCATTTTCCCGCCTTGGGTCATGGCTCACATTGCCCTACTAAGTGTTCTTCTGCCATAAACGACCCCCTGCTCAACATCTAATTCCGCCCAGTGAAACCCAATCACTTTTTTCAATTACCTTTTTATTTTAAAACAATTTCAGACTTTCAGAAGCATTAGAAGAGTAACAAAATTTCTATGTCTCTTCACTCAGGCATTTTACTACATTTGCTTTATCATTCTCCCCTCAACTCCCTCGCAATATATAACTATGCAGGTATTGTGTATTTATTTATATTTATGTATATAAAACACACTTTTCTTCCTATACTTTTTAAGTAAGTTGAAGTCATGATGCCCATTTACTCCTAAATACTTCAGTACATTTCCTAAAAAGTAGTAACACTCTTTTATATAACCTAGCAAAATTATCAAAATCAGTGAGCTAACACTGATAAATACCGTATTTCATCAGTATCTCATTCAAAATGTACCCATTTTCCTAAAAAGTGTCTTTTACAGCAAAAGAAAACACTTTTTCCTCACCCAGGATCCAGTCTAGAATCATGCACTACATTTAGTCATAAAGTCTGTTTAGTACCCTTTAATCAGAGAGTTCCTTTCTCTGTTCTTCATCTTTCATGACTTTGACATTTTTGAAGCTCACAGGGCAGTTATTCTATATAATTTCCAAAACAGTGAGTCTGTGGAAGTTTCATGATTAGATTCAGGTTATGCTGTTTTGGCAGGTGACGTGCATCTTACCAGAAAGCACACAACTGTAGGTGTGTCCATCCTAACAAGGCTAACTTTGCTCACTTGACTAGCCAGGTCTCTCTACCGTACAGTTACTATTTTTCCCTTTGAAATTAATAAGTACTTTTGGTGGAGATACTTTGAGAATATGCAAGTATCCTCTTTCTCATCAAATATTCACTCGCTAGTTTTAGCATCTATCCTGTGATATCAGCCAAATGGTGACTTCTAACTCTAATAAATACTTCTAATAAATACTTCACTACTTCTACATTTATCACATTTCTTTTGCATTGGTGCCTTTTCTACTATAAAGAAGGGCTTCCCCCTCTGCTTCCTGTATTTAATTTAATCATTTATGTCAGTGTGGGATCAAGGATTCTAATTTTGGTGAATGATTACAGTCCATTACTTCCATCATTTGTTAGGATGCCCACCTATTCGGCCAGTGGGCGCCCACTACGGCTGGCTTCTGGTTCCTTTCCGTCATGTCCCCATCATTCTCTGAGCACTTCCTCACTTCTGACACAACACACTGTTGCGTGCTCATCTCTACTTTCCTACCCCCAGTCTTGAGTTTCTCCCAGGAGCTTTGGTTCCCTTTCACGGAGAATGGTGTTTAGAAACCACAGGGCACAAGGGCTGTTCGTTGCTGTTGTGATGTCATGTGCCATCACTTCTAGGCCTCAGCGAACAGTTCATTAAATAGACACACACACACACGTATACCATTAATTTCTGTAGCTACCTACCTGTGTGTAAAAACATGAGTCGATATCGATAATCCTTACCGCTTTTAGGGTCCAGAGCAAATGTCACTTCTCCCTTTAAGGGAGATCCCCTAAGTTGTAACTGTTCTCTTCATTAAGATAGCATTTTGTCATCTTCACCCAAATTGGGGCATCTTTCCCTACTGATTTATAACCTCCATGATGGCAGGAATGAAATTATATTCATGATTTTTAACTTCACAGAACCCACTGTAGTGCCCTGGATATGGCAGAAAACTAACACATATGCTGTACTGATAGAATTTTCATAAAAACAGAATGATTGACCTGTATGACAGCCAGAGTGAAATAAAACATGCCATCTTTCCCATTCTGAATATGCTGGCACGCTCTTTATACCTAAGGAAATATATCAGTTCAGGCATCTGTACCTTTTTCCTTGTACCCTGGAAACCATATGTCTTTCATTAAACAGAAGTATCTTATTTAGAATTCTATTAAAACATACCCTCCCTGCTAAAACTAGTCTCCTTCAATGTGCCTTTACATTTATTTATAGGGAATTTTATAAAAACCTTTCTCTATTATCTCAAGGTATGAGGAGTTTCATTCACCTACCATATTTTTAGAAACCCATTTTTTACTTTACTCATTCCTGTAGATACATTTTTATTTAAATAATATTTTAAGTTAAATTTGACAGCAGCAATAGCACTGTTACCCTGAAAGACTATAATATGCTGGATCAACTTTTACATTTTTATATAAGCTACGGGTTACAGTGATACACCTCTCCGCTCTCACTTAAAAGAAACTGTATGTTTTACGACATTTAAATATATTTGAGTAAGTGCATATAGATTTTCACTTTAATTTAGACTCCACAGATCTAGACTTGATTCCTCTTTCATAGCTTAAGAGAAACAAGTCAAAGCATCAGTTATACACTTGAAATAATTTCCTTGTAATCAAAGGGAAAAAAGGGCAGGCCATGTTTGCCTATAAAAAATGATTCGAGCTATTTTTCTAAATAACAGATAACAGCCAACACAGACAATGCTGATGGAAATGGTGAGGAAATGGGAGTCAGAGGCATGCACTGGAACCCCAAAGCAGCTGTGTGACAGCGCTCGGCCGTCCCCGTGCTGGCGCGCGGCGCTTACCGTAAGCGTGGCTGTGTTCTCATCATCCGACCACTGCATGGGTGAGAGGACAGAAAAAAACGTAAATGCGGGTACTGGGCCTTCAAAACGCAATGCTCCATGTAAAAATGATACATAAACAGGTGACATCTTTTCCTGAACACAAAATATATGTAAATAAAAGTATTATAAAAGTGAGATTTTCATGTAATTTCTCACTTTAGTGAATATATGCTAAGATATAAACGTCAGAACTATTTCAGAGACCATTGAAATGAGAAGACTCTACAGAACAGAGTATTTTATTTTGAACCAACCTGTATTTCTTCTCCCTCATCACCACTGTCTGGCTGAGAACATGTTGGAGGATCTTCCCTAAAAGAACATAAAGCAAAAATTAAGCAAGAAAACAGCCGTGGTACCAAGTAGACATAATTTCAGGTATACTGAGTATATAGAAAGCCTTTCAATTAGGAAAAGTCTACTTTGTGAGTCAGAAAATAAAACCAGTATGAAATTAATTCGAGTACCATAAAGATGGCAGAATAACTGTCTGCCCTTTTCTCAGAAATCACTTAGAAACAAGGGAAAGACAACTCAAAGTCCACCTCTGATGACACTAAGAATCATCCACGATTCTGAATCCAGGGAATAAGAAAGTGCTGCTGAGACAAGGAAGGTTGAACAGATGAAGAAAGACACCAGAGGAGGCATGTGAAGAGCTGTTCTGCACGGCTCATGGAACACCCCTGAGGGGCAAGAACAGTTTGTCTATACAATGTACATTGATTGTGTGAGCTGGTATGGTAGAGGTATGGGGGAAAGAGAGAGAAAGAAAGACTCAGACACACTCTCTTTATTGATTTTTTTTTTTTTTAGGGGGGAAGAGAGAGGGAAGGAGAAACATCTCATTGGTTCATTCTTGTATCCACGAGGATTGAACCTGCAACTCTAGCGTACTGGGATGATGTTCTAAACAACTGAGCTACCTGGCCAGGGCAGACACAATCTCTTTGAAGAAGCAGGTTTTGGATGGGGCCACCTAGCAGCCAATCTCATTGCCTAGGGAAAGCAAAGGCTGAAAGAACTCAAAAGGGATAACACAGTCATGGCTCCTCCTCAATACCCAACTACAAACAACTGGCCTAGGAAGAACTCACATAATTGAAGCAACAATAATCAGAATAACAGCCAGCATATGACCTATACCAAGAAACTACAAGAACGAGGGAAATGAGTCTGCTGGTTAACCGTGGACATTTATCTATCCACAGGTTCCATTGTGAAACTCCACTAAAATGACAGAGAAGATCCCAAAGAGAAAGTTGCAGAAGGAAGATGGCAACAAAAGTCTGGAAAACAGAAAGCCAGAGGGGATAGCCCACTGAGCATCAGCGAGAACCTGGAGACCTCTGGATGATGAGACTGAAGCTCTGGGCTATGAACAGGGTGACTTATGTGAGGTCCATAAAAAGGGCAGCAAGACTCACTCAGTCTTCCTCAACTTGCATACCCAAGCAACTAATCCTCCTCCACACACATGGGTAAGCAGGTTTACTCTCTGGGGAAAAAGTAAACTAGAGAGGCTCAGGGCTCAGGTCCATCATGGCCCACAGCATATGGGAATGAAATGCTAGAAGAGGGTAAGAAGCCATGTGAAAGTCATGAACAGTGAGACCCCTGGTTCCCATTCTCCCACCCTGCTACCAGAATGTAGACGGATCAGAGAACCCTTCTCCATGGAAACAGAACAAGCCCAGAGGAAAGACCTATAGATAATGTCACCTGGAATCTTTCATCAGTGCCTGCTGAATGCTGGCAGTCTTCGTCAACAAGCCCCACCAAGGCCCACAGTTTCCAAATGTGTGTGTGTTTGTGTCCCTCAGCCTTAAATATGAATAGAAGCCTAAAATCATCAGAAAACTAAAAAGGGACTCCAAGAGAAAAAAAGGTACACGGAACAAATTAAGGCAAAAAGTGGACCAAATGAAAAATATTTTAAACACAATTAATATCTTTAAAGATAAAAGAAGACAGCCCTGACTGGTGTGGCTCAGTGGGTTGGGCTTTGTCCTGTGAGGCGAGAGGTCGCTCCTTCGAGTACAGGTCAAGGCACATGCCTGGGTTGTGGTCAGATCCCTGGCTGGAGGCATGCAGGAGGCAGCCGATCTATGTTTCTCTCACACATCGGTGCGTCTCTCCCTCTTTCTTCCTCCTGTCCCCTCTCTCTAAAAATAAATGAATAAATATTTTTTTTAATTTAAGAAAAGATCAAAGAAGATATGCATCCATGAAAAAACAGGAGGCTATATGAAAGAAACAAAAGGGAAGGTTGAACTTGTAGAAACTGAAAGTAGCTGAAATTTGAAAATTCAAAATGAATGGCAAATCAAGGAAATTACCTAGAAAGTAGAAGTAAAACAACAAAGAAACAGACAATAAGAAATAATAAAATATGGAGAATTAATCCAGCAGATCCAACACCTAAATAACAGTGGGGTTCCAAAAACAGACTCAAGAAAATAATAGGGAATTATCAAAGACATAATATTTTTAAATGTTCCAGAACTGAAAAATATATTTAAGTCTCCAGAATGAAAGGGCCCACAAGGACATAGCACAATGGAAGAAAGAAGAAAAAAAAAAAAACTCAGATGAAGTGCAAAGATGGCTACAACAATTCCTCCCATCACATTAGACAAGCCCTTTCGAAGGGTGACTTTGCTACTCTTCCCATGAAGAAATAGCATTTATTTTCCCATCCCTTTCATGTAGACTGGTTTTAGGACGCTTTATGAACAACAAAAGGTAGCACAGATCCCTTGTGATTCTAAGCCTAGGTGTCAAAAAGGTCTTTTCAGCTTCCACTCTCTTTTTAGGAACACAGCCACCACTATGTAAAGAAGCTAATATTAGACTTTTAGAGGATGAGACCGCATGGAAAGAGAGGCCCAGCTGAGAGTCAGCATCAGCTACCAGACATGTAAATGAGGCCACCCCATTCCGTGAAGCCACCATATCATTACAGCTGCGTAAGTGACTTTGGCAAGACCAAGAGAGGACCTGCCCTGTGCCAAGAATTATAGAGGTTCTGAAACTTTAGCCTATGTGAAAGCTAACAAGTGAGTCTATTTGGTTCTTAGCTTTGTGCATCTAGAAACTCAATTCTACAGAATTACAAAAAGTTGATTAAAATTGAGGAAACATATACATTAACCAAAATCTCAGACTGATTAAACCAATGTATCAATTTCTTGATTTACAGAGAAAGATATGCCTTTCCCATGATTGCTAACATAACACGTAGTATACAATATACTCTTAACAAATTTGAGTGGAACCATTTTTTAATGATGTACTTACACTATTATTTGTTAATATCATCACCAACTTAGAGATTAATTCTTGGCAGAGTTGTGAAGGTTCAAACCATGAACACATCTGATACATATTTCATAATTGGCATCTTATATCATTCTGCCTTAAGAAAGACAGGTCAGGAAAGAAAGAAGTTAGGAAGGGACAGTGAGGATTAGTACTTGGGCTCACTGTGAATCAGGCCATCTGAGGCACACCCGATTTGTGGGCCTGATTCAAGTTACCACCTCTATTACAAAAGAGGTAAAATGTTCACAGAGTATAGTAATAAATGCAGCCATGGAATTTCTATAAATACTTTAAACACACACATACTCATTCAACAAACTTACTATCTGAACTCAGGGAGACAAAAAGACTAGGATAGCAAGGGATATAGTGAGAGGGATACTCACCCAAGCCCACACACAAAACACAAAAGTGGAGCTTTAAAAAGGCAAGTATGAGAAAAGCTATTTCATGATGAAACCCAACACAGATGAATCTCAAAAGCATTGCACTGAATTAAAGATGCCGGCCACAAAAGAATACACACGATATGATTCCACTTACATGAAGTTCTAGAACTGACAAAACTAGGCTATGGAGATAGAAATTGGACCAGTATTTACCTGGGTGGGAAGGGGGCGGTAGAAGGATAGACCAAAAAGGGACACGAGGGACTTTCTGGGGAACGGAAATGGTCAATATTTTCAATGGAGTGGTGGTAAAATAGGTGTATCTATTTGTCAAAACTCATCAAATTATACCTTTAAAAACTGCTCTTTATTGTAAATGTACCTCATTTAAATTATACCTATAATTTTCAAGAAGAAATGAGAGTAATTCTTGCCACTTCCTTCTCTGTCACCAAGGTTTGAAGGTACGAGCTCCATTCACTTTTCCCGCTCCCATGCCACCATCTCAGTTCAAGCCACTACTACCAGTTCTCACTTGGTCCAATGCAATCCTCCTGACTAGTCTGCATGTCCCACACAGTAACCGGTCATCGTTCACAAACTGAGTCTGCTGAAGTCACTCTTGCTCAGAGCCCTTCGATACCTTCCTACGGAACTCACAATAAATTCGAGGATCTTTAACATGACCCCCCATCACACACCTCAACCTGAACCCTAACCACCTCTCTCATTTCAACAACTGAGTCTCACACCACTCACCCCTACCATGCTCCAACCACGTGACCCTCTCTTACTAGTTTCTTGCATGTGAAGATCTTCCATAACTCAGAGCCCTCCTTAATGCTGTTACCTCAGCCTAGAAGATTCTTCCCTCCACCCTTCAACTGACTCCGTCCACGCAAACTCCGTATCTCAGAGGCTCATAAGTTACTTCTCCAGTGTGTTCCCTGACCCTGCCTGCAATCCTCTGCCCCACTCCCACCCCCAGTGACTTAATATGTCAGCACCCTCCCCATTTCCTTCACAGCATTATCACAGTTTTTCACCTATATATTTACTGGTGTGTTTGTTTAATGTTCAGACTGAAATTAATGATGATCTGAGAGCAGTTAATACTTCTTAAAAGCACACAACAGGCTAGGCATTGGGCTAAACATTTTACATATTATCTCGTTATCCCTGCCACAACGCTGTGGTTAGTTCTACGATATCAGACAAGAAAACGAAGGCACAGAGAGCTATCAGTCTTACAAGATGAGACAAGTTCTGGAGATAGATGGTGGTGATGACTGTACAATAGGTAAACGTACTTAAGACCAATAAACTGTACACTTCAAAATGGTTAACCTGGTAAACTTTATGTAATCTACATTGTACCACAGTAAAACAATTTTTGAACAATTCTCAGGGGAAATTATTTCCAACCTAGAATTGCAAAAACAGTGATGTACAAAACCAGCAAGGATTGGTTAGCACCAGGCTACCCTAGAAAGGACGGTGTTAGAGGAGCACTAGCATAACGTGATTTCTGAGTAGAGACCTGAACACACACTTAGAAACATCGTGAAATTGTATAATGCTTAAACTTTTTCAAGTTTGCACTAAAAAGACATAAAGCATAGTAACTTCTTCCTTTTACAAATAGAGGGACTATGTGAACTGAGGAGGTGGAGGTGGGGCTGTGGTGAGTGAACTGTGGGGAACAAAATGCTAAGGACGTACATGACACACCTTAGTAAAGCTTTCTGTTTGCAATGAATGGGAATTTTTTATCTTAAACACTGAAGAATCCCAAAGGGTGATAACTTCCCTTGCCATCCCCATCTCCAGAAGGAAGAGTTATCATCACATCCATTTTCTAAAGGCAGAGAGAAAGGAATCGCCCAATTTCGTAACTTGCAATTATTAGAGAAGGAAGTACCCAATTTTGAAAATCTTAGTAATTGAGCATCGACAAAAAATTCAGGATAAAGATCAGCACATAATTTTAGCTAGGGGAAAAAAGGGGGAAAGGGGAAGGTGCCAAAGCTAATATATTTATTTTAAATGGCAATAGCTGAGATTTAATAACATTCTTTATGATAAAAGTATTAAAAATGTTTTCTGATATACTTTACCTTCCTGAAACCACCAGAGTTCCATCATCAAGTAAATAATCCTTCACATTCTGAGGAAGTGGAAGAATGATACTAAAAAGAAAAAAGAAAAACATATATCAAAAAAGGCATCATTTTAAAAGGCATAAGCAGAGAGAAAAACATTCCAAACTCAGTATTTTAATTACTTGTTCCAATTATTAGAATATGAAGTAGGAAATGTTAATGATGTACATTTGGTGTCAGCAGACTAGGAATTACAATAAATACGGTGGTAAGCTAAATTAGGACCATACAATTATCACAATTGTCTTTGTGGTAAAGAAACAAGTCAGCCAAATCCAAAGAAGCAGGCTGAAATCACAGTATGAAAGCATCAAACTCAAAAAAATTCTGAGTGCAATGATTATCTGCTTTAGAAATTAGAGAGCAGCAGACATTTGCAGCAACCCAGGAAATGCAGCGAACCAATCAGAAGATGAACAGCACATCAGAAGATGAACAGCACCTGAATACCTTCTAGGAGACAGGGCAGAAGATGACTTAGACTCTGGAAACCATTCTTTGGTTGGCAATGAACACAGAAGCCTAAGAATACATGCTATGTGTGGGTGTGTTCTGGTGGCTTCATACTTAACTGATCACCAGAGCAACAAAGCTCTTTAACTGGCCATGCTTTAGTTTAATTCCATCTTCAATATTAAAATGGCTGCACAAAAAGTCACCAATTTTGATTAAGTTTTTTTAAAAAATGCACACTGAAGGTGGCCCGGCTAGCTCAGTCGGTAGAGCACAGGACCCTTAATCCTAGGGTCGTGGGGTCAAGCCTCACCTTGGACTTTTACAAAAAATGCACACTGATATGCACACAGCTGTCACAATACAATCTAACAAAATTGTTTCTTTTGAAGTTAAAGACAACTAAGAACTACTAGAGCCAGAGTACAGAAAAATCGTAATGGACTTGTCAGCCAACTGAACACTTTTGGCCACCCCTGTATGTCAACTAGTTAGAAGTAAGCCTTTCCAGGCATTTAACTCTCATGAAGCCAGCAAATTCACCTGCAAGTATAATAAATCCAAGGTTCTTGTAAACATTACAATGTTATTTAAAAATGTGAAAATTTTTCTTATACAGTTTAATGTATCACTATTCTAAATTAATTACACAATTTAAAGTGGAACCATAAGGCTAATCTGTTTTATATACATGCTTGTCGTCCTCAAAATGGCAAATTTTTAAAGATATTAAATAAACTTAGAAAAAAAGATAAAACTATTAGGTTTGAATTATTTTATCACCTCTATATTTAAGCCAGCTTCCCAGGGTTAAAGATACTTACTTCCTCAAGTAAAATGTCAACCCAACAGAAGTAGAGACAACCTCTCCAAGAAAATGTGAAATTTATCTTCTTCTCAGGGGCTTACGCCAGAGAAACGCTGGCAGGGACACCAGCCCACCAGCCCCTACAAGTCTAGAGTGATTTTTCTGGACCACAGTGAGAGAAGATGGAGCTCTTTTATAACAGTAAAGTCTCTCACTCCCCAAATCAATTATTTCAGAGTCCCTGTCATTTGTTTTTGAGTTCTACTACTTCTCAAGTCTGATTTGAATCTGGACTTTTCCTCCAGGCTGTATCATCCCTTGATTAGATTCCACGTATCTATTTACTGCATGATTCCATTCTGAATTATTTGCATATTCTTCCTATTTGAGGGTCTACAACTCATAGACATTAGCTGACATGTCAGATTCTAGTTCTCATGAGCCATTAAGTTCTCCAGTCACAGTGCTAAAGTCATCCTCATGACGTTATCTTGCATTATGTCAAGTGAGTTAAGAAGGATATTAAAGTGATTCCATTAAGAATGCAAAGCCAACGAAGAACCAAGATGGTGGCGTAGGTAGACACACTGCGCCTCCTCGCACAAACAGAACTGAAAGAAAATCGAACAGCAAGGAAGTCTGACACCAAGGAAATAAAAAATAAACATTCATCTAGACCAGTAGGAGGGGCAGAGACGGGCAGCCCGGGTGGAGAGGACTCGAGTTGCCGTGGTGGGACTGAGACTGGCAGAGTGTGGGACAAATGGGCAGTCTGACCACGGGCAGACCCTGCGGCCCCACATTTGCACAGATAAACCAAGAGGGCCAGACTCAGAGTGGCAGAGAACGGGGCAGGCAAAGTGGCGGGTAGCACCCTGCGGCCCCACACTCGCGCACAGATAAACCAGACAAACGGCAGGGAGCAAAGCAGACCGCGCAACCCAGGGCTCCAGCTCGGGGAATGGCGGGTAGCACCCTGCGGCCCCACACTCGCGCACAGATAAACCAGACAAACGGCAGGGAGCAAAGCAGACCGCGCAACCCAGGGCTCCAGCTCGGGGAAATAAAGCCTCAAATCTCTGATTGAAAACGCCCATGGAGGTTGGGGCGGCAGCAGGAGAGACTCCCAGCCTCACGGGAGAGGTCGTTGGAGAGACTCACAGGGGCCTGGGGGGTGCACAGGCCCACCCACTCGTGAACCAGCACCAGAGGGGCCCAGTTTGACTGTGGGTAGCAGAGTGAAAGACTGAAATCTGGTGGAGAGGGGAGCAAGTGCCATTGCTCCCTCTCAGCCCCTCCCCCACGTACAGCGTCACAGCACAGCAACCAGCCTTACCCCCCCCAACACCTAAGGCTCCGCCCCTTTAAGTAACAGACACGCCAAGACAAAAGAAAAAGGCCCAAATGACAGAACACTTCAAAGCTCCAGAAAAAATACAACTAAGCGACGAAGAGATAGCCAGCCTATCGGATGCACAGTTCAAAACACTGGTTATCAAGATGCTCACAGAATTGGTTGAATCTGTTCGAAAACCAGATGAAAAAATGAAGCCTATGCTAAGAGAAACAAAGGAAAATGTACAGGGAACCAATAGTGATGCGAAGGAAACTGGGACTCAAATCAACAGTGTGGACCAGAAGGAAGAAACAAACATCCAACCAGAAAAGAATGAAGAAACAAGAATTCGGAAAAATGAGGAGAGGCTTAGGAACCTCCAGGACATCTTGAAACGTTCCAACATCCGAATTATAGGGGTGCCAGAAGGAGAAGAGGAAGAACAAAAAATTGAAAACTTATTTGAACAAATAATGAAGGAGAACTTCCCTCATCTGCCAAAGGAAATAGATTTCCAGGAAGTCCAGGAAGCTCAGAGAGTCCCAAAGAAGCTGGACCGAAGGAGGAACACACCAAGGCACATCATGATTACATTACCCAAGATGAAACAGAAGGAGAGAATCTTAGAAGCAGCAAGAGAAAAGGAGACAGTTACCTACAAAGGGGTTCCCATAAGACTGTCAGCTGATTTCTCAAAAGAGACCTTACAGGAAAGAAGGGACTGGCAAGAAGTATTCCAAGTCATGAAAGACAAGGACCTACATCCAAGATGACTGTATCCAGCAAAGCTATCATTTAGAATGAAAGGGCAGAAAAAGTACTTCTCAGATAAGGTCAAGTTACAGGAGTTCATCATCACCAAGCCATTATTATACGAAATGTTAAAGGGACTTATCTAAGAAAAAGAAGATAAAAAATATGAACAGTAAAAATGACAGCAAACTCACAGTTATTAACGACCACACCTAAAACAAAAACAAGAGCAATCTAGGCAAACAACTAGAACAGGAACAGAACCAGAGATGGAGATAACATGGAGGGTTGTCAATAGGGGAGTGGGAGGGGGAGAGGGGGGGGAGTTACAGAGAATAAGTAGCATAGATGATAGGTGGAAAATAGACAGGGGGAGGGTAAAAACAGTGTAGGAAATGTAGAAGCCAAAAATCTTATAAGTATGACCCATGGACATGAACTATAGGAGGGGAATGTGGGTGGGAGAGGGTGGGCAGGATGGAGTGGAGTGAGGGGGGCGGGAAATGGGACAACTGTAATAGCATAATCAATAAATATATTTTTTAAAAAAATGAAAAGCCTATGAGGGGAAAAAGAAAAAATCACAGTACAGTATGGTAAGTGCTGTTCTGAGATATACCAAGTACCACCAAAACTCAGGGGAAAAAGGAACCGTGCCTGGAAGACTGAAGTCATAAATAATTCATTGCCTGGCACACTTTACAAGTAAGGCTGTTAGAAAAGAGCTTAAATCGGTCATTGAAATACATTATGCAGGCAAGAATCCAATGAGGCTTAACTGGCAGATGTAAAAGAATTAAATGACAAAAGTACACCACCAGGTTGATACAGTTCTACACACACAGACAACTTACCCTAGAGGTAGAAGGGGACTTTTACAAGAGTAATGTAACTTGAATGTTTGAGAAAAGAAACAGATTTAGAAAGTGGATGGCCCAAAGCCTTCCAGCTAATTTTTCTTAAACCTGAGTCTAAGTTCTGGAACTTCTCAAAAAATGTACTTCTAATCTTACCTGCATAATCATCTCTCTGAACCATAATTAATAAACACCAGATAATAATGCTGAGTCAAAAACCAGAATAGTCAGTCCCTCAGCATTAAAGCTGACAACAGCAATGACAATGCTAATACAATCCACCGTATTGGCCTGGGTTGTGAGGGCTTTCCTGCCATATGTTAGGTCTAGTGATATTACCACAGAACTAATTAGACTGAAGAGTTTAAACAGAGTAAAGAATGGTTTCAGGAAACACAGCTTAGTCATGGACGGTTCAGAAAATCCCACCTCTTGGTTTATTTTTCACTCTCTGCTTAATATGAATGTTACATATTTAAAGTGAACTAAAGTTATTTTGCTTCAATGGATATTTGATTAAGTCAAAAATGTAACAACATACAGCATATCTGTTTACTATATGCCAGAAACAGTGTCAAGCATTTTAACTGCTTTATCTTATTTAATGCCCATGACAATCCTATTATTGTCTCAATTTTCCAGAGGGGACTTAGAGAGATTAAGCACTTTATTCAAGATGCTAGTGGAACCAAAATTCAAAGCCAGGCCTGACTCCAGATTCCAATTCTTAACCGTTATATTTTCTGCTGAGGGCAAAGAAAAAGTACACCAGAGGTTACAAAAGAAGTGCATAAAAATCAAATGTCAGTTTTAAGTGCGCCCAGTGTGAAAATGTCTGACAGGTTCACAAACATACCTTATATCATACCAACCCCAAAGAAACAACTCTATCATCACCTCAGACCCACAGCCTATTTCAATTATGCCAGGTAATGAAGGCCGGGCATATCACATAAGACTACTTCTATGAGAGGAGGTAATGTCCAATGCTGCTGCTGAAGACCTTTTGTTTTGGTGTGACCTTTACCATCTTCAAATGAAAAGATTATCTTCCTTTGAGCTGCTCTAACCTCCATTACACCATGGCAACAGGAAGGATTCTATGTATGAATAAGAGAATGAAAAAGAATTGTCCTGAATAATCTCCTTATGCTCTTTCAATCCCTCCAAGTTCAAAACTGTTTCCCTCTGCATTCCCACTCTGCACTAAGAGGACAGAATGAAAAGCCAAAGGCAGTAAATATCGAAATAAGAGGCAATCTTGCCCTAAATTACAGAAAATAGTACCCACGGACAGGCAGTTCTTTGATCTATCCCTCTTAGTGAGTGAAAGTGTACTCGTCCATCGTGCTCCAGATGTTATGATTGCTTTTGAACATTTGGGGATATTCCCCTACCTGCCTTGCCTACAATACCTGAATTTCCTGGGCGAAGGATCATACAGTTAATCCTACGTTTGCCTTGAAAAATAGGGACGGATTCCTTTTTTGTAGACTAGAGAACCAGAAACCAAATACTGTTCCACAACTTTTCCGGATAGCTTCCTCTGGCGGTAGGGGACCATTCTTAACAACATGTAAATTACACTTTACTTAAAATCCCTTCCATATATACTGTCACACTGGAGCTTTACAATATAATTTGAGGTGGGGTGTGTATCATTGTTCTTATGTAAATAAGTCCCCCGGTGGGTTAGTAAGTGGCAAAGCCGGGACTACCCAGTGCTCCCGATCACCACTCCTCTCTGGTAATTCTAAAAACAATGATGAACCCCTAAGTCTAAACTGGCTTAAACCACTACTCAGCAGCCTCCGACCTTCTCTGAACCATAACATATCCTTCTACCTCCTTTAGCACACTCTGATGAGCAAGAGAACTCACCGCAAATATGGATCGACTTCGTTCATCTCGCCACCTGAAATATCACTATGAAGTCGAAATCTTGGCCCTGGCGCTCCCAAACAGTCGTTACAAGGCCTGCCTTTTTTTGAGATAGAATTCGCCGAAAATGTCGCAGTTCTCTTTTGCCATCGCCCCGGCATAGCCCCTCCGTCTTACCTCTTGATGGTAAGGCTTCGGAACAGTGGATACCACGCAGAGAACTGACAGTGCAGCACATGCTCCTTCTTCATCCTCCAGCGGCCGCCGTCCTCTCTTCCTCTCTCCCCCTCCGGCACCCTCCCGGAACCCACCTCTCCAGTTCCGGAAATGCCCGCCGAGCTATTTTGGCTCCAGGGCCCTTCCGGTCCATAAAACAAAGAGGAAGTGCTAGAAAAAGGAACAGAGAATTATGGGGAATACTTTTAGTGTACACACACGCACACCACAGTTTGGGTCCTGGGAATGGGTTTCCGAAGTATTGAGACAGGGACTCTACCACCTGCACACCTCCGTTTTCGCAGCTGGACGCGTACTGCCCCGGAAGGTAATCGTTTAAAGCTGTGTCACCGGCTGGGGTTCTACGGGTGCCGGGAGAGGGAAGTCCTCTTATAACTGCCGGGCGCGGCTGTGACTCAATCAGTAGCGCCGGCATCTCTGGAGAGTGCATCGTTGGACTTGTGCATTCTTCTTTCGTCCCCCTTCCCAAAGGAGTACCCTTTCCTTCACCCCACACCTTGGAGTAGGTAACTGGGCGCGGGCCAGTCACGAACAAGATCTATTTGGGGAAGAGGGCGGGAGCTCACGAGCGTGCTGGCAGCCGCGCGCGCATCTCCCGGTGTTTGCATTGGGCTCGCATCCGGGGCAGCGAGGGGGCGGCCGCAGCAGACGCGCGGACAGGCGGGCCAGGTTCTTGGGGAAACCAGGAACTGGAGTAGAAGAGCTTGAGCTACTGGGAGTACAGAAATCAGGAAACATCGCAGTTATATATTGAGTGCAGTGGTTGAGGCATCTGCAAAGAGGAGGGGAATGACCCCGCTTCTTTCGTGGGGGGAGAGTTATGAGAAATAGGGAACGAATCCCATCCGTACCATCGTAGGGAGTAAGACTTTGGAAGTATAAGAGGCGAGGTACATTTGGGAGAATAGAGGAAAGGGGAGAGGTTTCTCCTTTGAGCATCATGTTCATTTATACCAGCCCCGCAAAATCAGCAGCCTGGAAAAGCCAGATTTTATCAGTATCCATGCCATGCTGGAATCATAAGACTGGCAGAATCCTACCTCGCACTTGCAGTATCATTACTTTTCCCTTCTCCTCTTCCCTCCCTATCACCCTATCATCTACTTTCCCTTCTTCTGTAATGACGTGTCAGGTGGCAACCAGAAACTAGAACATTAAGGACGTTCACTTCTTTTTTGAATTAAAGAAATTAATTCAAGAGAAATTACTACCGGCTGAGAAACGCCTTTAAACCAAGCGCTTGCCTCTTACAGTTTCATGCCTCGGGCTTATCCCAGGCACCTGTGCCCAAAGATGCACATTTTAGATGCCTCCTTTAAATTGCACAACTTACTAGTCCATCTAAACAGTTTTAAATTAGAAAGGTAAGAACCCGACTACTGGCCTCTTTAGAAACGTATTCATTAGAATAATTACCAGGTCCTCTGCCTACCTGGGGTTAGAAATTCTTCCCCCCAGGCATACGCATTGTTTCATGTTTTGTTTTTCTCAAAAATGTTACTGGTTAAGTGGTTTAGTTGGGAGCATTACTTTTAAAGACATTTTCAAAGCAGAGCTAAATAGATACAATGTTGCAGTGCTTGTTGAGGGAGGGGGCAGTGGTAGTGATTCATAAGTACTTCTGAGGTCCAGGATTATGTAATCCTTTCTGTTTTAAAGGGAAAAAAAGAAGCAATATTCCATATACATTAGTAGAATTATGCCAAACTAATAGTGACCTCATGCCAGATGGGGCAGTCACTCACATGTTGTTTTGACTGACCTGGGGGTAAACAAGTTACAGCAAAGGAAATGTTAGCACAGATCGGGGTGAATTTGGGTGAGGTCTTTTTCTCTTGAAAATAGGGACTAGTAGATGTGTAAGAGAAAGTAGAATCCCAAAACAGTCATTCTGGGAGGAGTAATGCAGTAATAACTGCCCAGGAAACTTGAGTGTGGAAGTTGTTCAGTGACTTCAGTATTACTCACAGTTGATTCATATAACTTGTTACGCATTTATCCGGCATCAAATAAATCGACATTACAAACAGATAGTCCAGTATTTTGAATGGATACAGCAAAATTCACTTTCACTATTTTTTAGCCACCATGTTTGTCTTTTTTTAGCCATTAAGTGTTTATATTCTTGAAGTTTCAATAAAACCTTTACAACAATGGAAATAGTTGCTTTTTCTCATGCATACCAAAAAATGTCAGTAGCCTAATAATTGGGTGTTGTGCTGTTACAGATTAAATAATGAAAAAAATTTTTTTCTTCTCTGAATCCATAACATGACTAATCCTTCTAGGATATTTCCAACTGTCTGCTGGTTTTCTCCACTTGGAAATCTTGCCAACGTCTCAAACTCAGGGAGTCCAAATTTGAACTGTGTACCACCCCACCACCCCTTTATCCTTTTGATGTCCCAGTGTCCTTAAAGGTCATCTCCTTGGAATTGGCTTTGGAAACGCCTTGCCCAGAAACTGTTTTAGGAAAAGGAATAAAGGCTTATCTGCAAGAAATTAAATATTCTTGCCACTGCTACCACCCTAAGCCAAACTATTCCAAGAGGTTCTTTACTGTAAGAGTTGTAGTGTAACCCATTAAATTTCCCAAGAGTAATTAACAGTCAGTTCACTCTTGCTCAACCAGACTAGAACTCAGTTTAATAATTATAAATCACCAAGTAGCATAATTTAGGTAAAATGTTAATTCCCTCTCTCCCCACCTAACCCCCATACCTGCCAAAGAAGAAAAAAACTTTGAATGCCTTTCCGTCATTAACAAATTAAGTACAGGAAGTCATTATCTGAGGATAATTGTTATCAGCCAAGAAAAGCTCACTTAAAGAGAATCCATTTGATGTGGATACCAAAATCTTACCATAATGGTACAAAAAAAAAGGACTGATCAAAATATTAGCTTAAAAAATAAATTTTAAAGTTTTATGATAATAACCAAAATTACTACATAGAACAATACTAATTGATTTCTCTTCATTATAAATTGAGTGGCTTTTTAAGTTGTCATTCTGAAAGAATGTAGAGTGGCATCTTAGACGTGTCAGAGCTTTTGATGTTTGACTGTAACACACAGTAGAGTCATAAAGTTATTTTTGCAAACACTGATCTTCACCCACTTAATTTCTTTCAGAATGCCTTGTTGATTTTTCTGCCCAGTGATTTAACTGTTCCAACTGCCTGACCTTCATTTGTCAGATTCTTTGGTTATGATTTGACCTCCTACATCTTCTATCTGGTTGAAAATAGATGGTGTTTATAATACTCAGATTTCATCTGGGAGAGACTAGCCAACGTATAATTTCATGTTGTGATTTTTGTTTCATTCTGCAACCTCAGCAAACTGCACATTGAGATTCGAGTATGGTAGTAATTTGAATAAAAATAATGAGGAGCCTGAGTGCAAACTCCACAGCCTGGCTTTTGAGATTCTCAGTTTAACTTACTGGATCTTAACTCCCACTTAACTTTAATCCAGCTGTTAGTACTAATACTAAAATATCCAAGTTTGTGAAAAAATAATCCCTTATATTCCTTCAGTGGAAAATTGGAAGAGCTAACTCCAAGAGGAGCTTACATAGCAACAAGAGTTTGGGGCATGCCAGTTAGGGTTCGACAAAAAAGCCTGTTAATAGCTGTGAAACAGCACTGACAAGACTGCTCACATTCTGTATATCTGTTGGAATTTAGGATTAATTTCCAGGTGGCTATTAATCCCATTATCCAAAAGTCTCCAGCCCCATAGAACCCCAGGAGCCTCCACTGATTTACATATGAATTTCCCTTCTGCTTCTCACAGCTAATGCACAGGAGCCTACACTTCCTTGTGGACTCTGGAGCTCATCCTGAAACTAGCCCCCCCTTACCTTCCTCCATCCTTTGTCTATAGCTAATGCATTCATGGATCCATTTAGAACGGCTTACCTCTCTTTCACCCCATCTGATCTATAAAAATACTTGCAAATCTCTGGGGGAAGGAAGGCACACTGTCTTTTCTACCGCTATATGCTTCAGGGGGGTTAGATACCATTCCCCAAGACCAGCCTTTTCTTTGCTACCAGTGGCCCGATAAACCCTTTCTTTTAAAAAGACAGTTGCATTAGTTAAAAGTTTTAACAGGTTGTTGGATGATTTGCCTGCAGATTTGAAGGCGTCTAGCCAAATCAGCCTTTGGAAATGTGCTGCAAATAGTAACATCCATTTTATGTGGGTGGTTTTGTTTTTTGAGGGGTTGGGGAGAGAAAGCTTGAGAACCACCAGGCTTGCCAAACTGTCCTATAATTTAGCAACCCTTCCCCCATATAGTGTCTACTTTGTGGTGGTACCTTCTACTTGGAATGCTTTCCCTCCCTTCTTGGTCTGTAAATCTCATGTTAATATCAAACTGCCTTTTAGTGGTAGCATTTAAAAAGTCTACAATTTTCTCTGCCTCCCAAGTGTATGTGATTTGTCCCTCATTTAAAGCACTCTGGTATTGCATTCTCTCTAGCAGACATTTAAATCCCTGTGGTTATTTGGGAAACAGTAAGATCACCAAGGGCAGGAATAGTGGTCAATTTGCACTTAGTATACACTCAAACGTTTCAACTGTCCGTGCTCTCAAAGTTAAAGAGACTCTACAGGCATTCTAAATCCTGCATCCTGAAAAAAATTACACATTTGACATACCATAGACTTTTCAGTGTTCAAACTGAACAGTTAAAATGGCTTATGTGAATTAAAACAATAGAGCATTCAACATTATGCACATGGGTATTTCTTTTAAGTACAGCACACATCGTAGATGACCTTAAATTCTGGCTAATGGGCGTGGATAATATTCAAGTTAAACTTGACTTTTAAACCTCGACATGGCATTGAGTAAGCTTAGGAAAGCTGCTCTGTCACAGCAATGGAGACAGGAGTGTGAGGCATGGAATGGACACCTCATTTGTTTCTGCAGCGTGTTCCTTGTAGTGACTGGCCCCCAAATGACACCATTTACAATGATGCTAAAAATATTTTTTTCTGTTTCTGTAGTATTTTTGAGATGCTTTTATAATCCTGAACATTTTGGGAATCAGTATAGTTTATTTATTTATTTTTCCATCGCCATTTCAAACTATACTTTTGAAATCACTCTTTAATCACATTTATTATTCACACTGTCAACAGATTGCTACAGAACACTGTTTCCCCTTGGGACTGATTACATTAAGATAATTACCCTAGAGAAGCCCAGCCCCTTTTGCCACTTTTTTCCTTTTGTAATTTCTGCCTGAAGCTTGTTTTGTTTTTGTTTTTTAGCTCTCTAACGTTCTAGCTTAAATATTTTTAATATTTGTCTGAAACAGCTGCATTTGCTGACCCAGGCTTGATCTTATTGATTAAACACTGTTTTCTAATTTGAGTTTCGCTAACTTGGGTAACCTTTGAAAATCTAGTGGACTCTATAAAGATATAAACCTGTGGAACCTACCAGGTAGTTTAAATGTCTTAAGAAGTTTTATGTAAATCTCAAGAAACTAGTGGCCTCTTTGACCCTAACGATACCTAGGGCTGAGGGAAAGACCCCTATATTCTTCAAAATTAGATGTTATAGACCATTTTGCCTAGACTTTCTGGGAATCCAGATTGTGAAGACTTTTCATAGAGAATATTATGGATTATCTAGCTCTTCCCTCAATACCTTTTAGTGGTACCTTTACTTTTTAAGACTGTAATTCTCTACTTTTAAGAAATGGAGATATGTACAAAAAATTTTTTTAATGATATTTTATTGATTATGCTCTTACAGTTGTCCCAATATATCCCCCTTTGCCTCCCTCCACCCAACTCTGCCGACTCCCTCTGGCAACCCCTACACCATTTTTCATGTCCTTGAGTCATGCATATAAGTTCTTTGGCTACTCCATATCTTATACTATACATTACATTCCCATGGCTCTTCTGTAACTCCCTATTTGTACTTCTTAATCCTCTCACCTCTTCACCCATTCCCCTACACCCCCCTCCCATCTGGCAACCATCCAAATGCTCTCAGTATCCATGATTCTGTCCCTGTTCTTGTTTGCTTAGTTTTTTAGATTCACTTATTGACAGGTATATATTGCCATTTTATTGTTCATAGTTTTGATCTTTTTCTTAAATAAGTCCCTTTAACATTTCATATAATAATGGTTTGGTGATGATGAAGTCCTTTAGTTTTTCTTCTCTGGAAAGCTCTTTATCTGCCCTTAGATTCTAAATGATAGCCTTGCTGGGTAAAGCAGTCTTAGCTGTAGATCCCTGCTTTTCATGACTTTGAATATTTCTTGCTAATCTCTTCTAGCTTGCAAAGTTTCTTTTGAGAAATCAACTGACAGTCTTACGGGAACTCCCCTGTAGGTAACTAACTTCTTTTCTCTTGCTGCTTTAAAGATGTGCTCTTTGTCATAACCTTTGGCATTTTAATTATGATGTATCTTGGCGTGGGTCTCTTTGCATCCCTCTTGTTTGGAACTCTCTGTGGTTCCTGGACTTGCATGTCTATTTCCTTCACCAAATTAAAGAAGTTTTCTTTCATTATTTTTTCAAGTAGATTTCCAATTTCTTGTTCTTTCTCTTCTCCTTCTGGCAGCCCTATGGTAAGAATGTGGGACCTCTTGAAGTTGTCCCAGAGGCTGCTTATACTTACCTCCTTTTTTTGGATTCCTTTTTCTTCTTCTTGTTCTGATTATTGTTTTTTGCTTCCTCAGGTTCCAAATTATTGATTTGATTTCTCGGCTTCATCCACTCTACTGTTTCCCTATAAATTGTTCTTCATTTCAATTATTGTACCCTTCGATTCTGACGACCTTTTTTATGCTGCTGAGGTCCTCACTAAGTTCCTTGAGCATCCTTATAACCAGTGTTTTGAACTCTGCATCTGATAGATTGTTCTCTCCATGTTGTTCAGCTCTTTTTCTGGAGTTTTGATCTGTTTTTTCACTTGGGCCATGTTTCTTTGTCTCCTCATTTTGGCAGCCTCCCAGTGTTTGCTTCTATGTATTGGGTAGAACTGCTTTGACTCTGTGTCTTGGTAGTGTGGCCTAATATAGTAGGTGTACTATAGGGTCCAGTGGCACAGATCTCCCCTATCACGCAAGGTGGGGTACTCAAGGTGCATCCTTCGTGTGGACTGAGTACACCCTCCTCTTATAGTTGAGCCTTGGTTGCTGGTGGCAGATCAATGGGAGAGATTTCCAAGCCAGTCAGTTGCAAGGATTGGCTGTGACCACTTACCATCAATCTCCACTCTCTGTGGAGGATCAGCTGTGCAGGGGCAGGGTGGTGGTGCTCCAACATGATCTATAGCTGTCCACTGAGAGCCCAAGCCCTGGCATTTCCTGGGTCGTGCAGGCCAAGGTCAGCCCCCACCTGTGTTTTGCCGGGGTCCACCCTGCCTATAAAGCAATCTAAGATGGCTGCTACTTGTGCTGGGCTTGGAGATTCCCAGGTGGAGCCAAGCTGTGAATCTAGGCTGGCTGTTGCTAGTGCCAGGCCTAGGGCCACTTAAGAGGTAAGGGTTTGGGGGTTCACTGAGGTCAGTTGTTGCTTGTTTGAAAGGATTTAGGATGCTGTGAAGCTTGAGCCAAGACTAGCCATTCATATGGAAAAGCTGTTAACAGGTCTAAGTTGCGTGGGATGGAGCCTCAGGGGATGTCCTAGGGGGCAGAGGTTGCAAACAGTGTTAGCCATGTTGATGTAGTTTCAGATATGGCACCCTGCCAGCTCTGTGGCTCTGCCCACCTGTCTGACTAGAAGAAAGCTGTCCCCCACCTCTCACCTTGATGTCAGCCACTTCACTTCCTCGCTGTATGCCACTGGTGCCTTCAAGCTGCAATCCCAGTTTGGAGCTCAGAGGGAGTGAGTCTGAGTAAGTCCACGGGTGGGTTCTTTAACAGGAACTGCTTAGGACTCCAGAAGTTTCTACCAACTCAATCCCTGCTGGTTTTTGCAGCCAGAAGTCATGAAGACTTATCTTCCTGACACTGGCACCCTGGGCTGCAGGACCTGGTGTTGGACTGGGACTCCTCCCTCTGGAGAGATCCCTTCCAGGTTTTTATCCATCACACATGTATGTGGGACCAGCTTGTTCCGCATCTCCCCTCCTCCTACCAGACTGGATGGATGTGGTTTAATTCTGTAGTTTCAGACTTCATTCAGCTCAAGTTCTGCTGATTCTGAGTAATGGTTGTTCCATAATTTAGCTGTATTTGTGATGTGGTTGTGTGAGGAGGCAAGCCGTGTCTACATATGCCGCCATATTGACTGGAAGTCTTAGAAAAGTTATTTGGGTTCAATGTTACTTTTTAAAAGGTAAAAGAAATTAATCCAAGCATTGCATACTGTTCTGGTAAATGGTATTTCTTGGTTGCCTAAAAGTTATTTTCTCTTAATTAGTAGAATTAAAAGAGGAGGAAATTTTCCTCCTCTGGCATTAATAGAAGAGAATGGAAAGTAAAAATCTAGGTAGATACAGTTCTTTTACCTGGGAGTGGAGCACCCAGGTAGACAAATAGGCAGCCTTTGGTTAGTTTTCATCTTGGTCAGCATTGTTCTTTTACTATAATAATGTAAAGTAACGTTAAACTAATGCCAGTTAATAGTTTCCCTAGTAAATTTTTATCTGGGGTACTGCCAGAGGAATAACTGCCTATTTTCTTATGCTATATGCATGTAATCAACTTGCTAAATATCTGTCTCTAAATATCTAACTATCCATGTAGCTTCTTTATTGCTTTCAAGCCTCTTTTCAAATGTCATTTAAAGAGAACTTTCCCATCACTCTGTATAGAATAGCAACACCCCTCTGCCCCAACTTCTTTACTCTCCTTTTTCTTCTTAATCTTTCTCTATAAAATTTAGTCCACCTGACATAAGTTGTATATATTGTTCCTTACTTTTTTTCTCCTTTCCCCCCACCAGAAAGTAAACTCCTACAGGGCATGGCTTTTGTTATTCACCACTGTCTCCTAACACTAAGGATGTTCTCTCATTTTCAGTGGCTCTGAGTCTGCAAGCTGCTTTAGCCAGGTTACCTACGGTACTCAACTGATACTTGGATTTTATGAATATTATTTTGTGCATACTTCTTCACAATTTAAATGAGTGTGAAGATGTACAGACATATCTTCCTCTCATCCTCATTAAGTGGCTTTAATTTAGCATATAGTCATCTTTTCTTACCTAAGGCCTCAGATTTTGCTTTTTTGCCGAAGTCCTTATTGGAAATTTAATTTCTAGGTTTACCCATAGTGTATAAGCAACAATGTTGATAACCTTTTAATACAATAGAAATACATTTAATTTTACAACAGAAATACATGTTGTGCACCAGGCAAAATATATACCCAAAGGACAGTGAAGTGACTGCCAGTACAGCAAGGCCGAGTGTCACTAGCCTGTGAGTCCAAAGCACACCTCCTTGACTAGTCTCTCAGCTTTGCCAGTCTTTGGACCCAACATCACCTTCAGCAACTCACCTATCCTGAACAATAATTAAATCGCCTGTTGGAGATTATAAGAATGCAAAGTTAATGGTTGTTAATTGGGATGTAATTCATAAAATTCACCTTAAACTGTAAAATTCAATGGTTTTTATTGAATATACACTGTTTAATTCCAGAACATTTTCATCAGAAAGAAATACAATACCCATAAGCAGTAACTTCCTATTCCCTCCTTCTCCTAGTCCCTTGGCAACCCCTAATCTGCCTTCGGCATCTATGGCTTTGCCTACTCTGGATATTTCATTTAAATGGAATCATACAGTACAGGGTTCAGCATAAGTTAATGCCTGCTTGAGTGTGGTTGGTAGGGTAATAACATGAGTGTAATAATTTAATTTTTAACTTGAACATTTCACCTAAAATGTCATATGGTGTGCTTGAGTGTGACATTGTTATGTTACAGAATTACATACTTGATATTCTTTAATAAAAAGGGGGCAATATTTGTGCCAAACCCTGTATTCGGCCTTTTGTGTCTGGCTTCTTTCACTTAGCATAGATGTTTTTAAGGTTCACCCATGTTGTAGAATGTTGGAACTCTGTTCCTTTTTATGGCTGAATAATATTCCATTGTATGGAATACCACATTTTAATTTACCCATTCATCAATTGATAAGACATTTAGGTTGTTTCCACTTTGGGGTATTAGGAATAAGACTTCCATGAACATTTTTGTACAAGTTTGTGTGTGAGCTGCTTCATTTCTCTTGGTTATATACCTAGGAGTGAAATTACTGGGTCACAAGGCAACTCTGGTTAATGTTTTGAGGAACTATTAGGCTGTTTTTCAAAGTGCCCGCACCATTTTACATTCCTACCAAAAGTGTATGTATGAGAGTACCAGGTTCTCCACATCCTCACTAACAGTCATTACTGTCTGTCCTTTATTATAATCATTGTAATGGGGGTGAAGTGGTATTTCATTGTGGTTTTACCTTTCCCCCGATGGCCAAGGATTCTTACACATTTTCATGTGCACACTGGCCATTTGTAGATCTTCTTTGGAGAAATGTCTATTTAGATCCTTTGTGTATTTTCAACTAGGTTGTCTTTTAATTATTATTGTAAGAGATTTTTATGTATTTCACATACAAGTCTTCTATCAGACTTAGAAAGTATTTTTCATTTCGTGGGCTTTCTTTTTACTATATCTTGATGGCATCTTTCAAAGCACAGAAGTTTTTTTTATTTTGATGAAGGCCCGATTTATCTTCTCTTTGGTTGCTTTATACTGTAGGTGTCATATCCAAGAGACTCCTGCCTAATCCAAGATCATGAAGATTTACACTTAGGTTTTCTTCTAAGAGTTTTATAGGTTTATCTTTCAGAGTTAGGTCTTTGACCCATTTTGAGTTAATTTTTATATATGGGATAAATAGAGGTTCATTTTCATTCATATGTATATGTCTAGTCCCCAGACAATTAATTTTAAAGACTGTTCTTTTCCCCCACTGAATTGTGTTGGCACTCTTGTTGACAATCAAAAGACCATAAATCTGTGGGTTTAATTCTGGACTCCCAGTTCTATTCCATGAATATAAATATCTGTCCTTATGCCAGTACCCACACAATCTTGATTACTGTGGCTTTTACAGTAAGTGTTGTAATCAGGCAGTGTGAGTCATTTAACTTTGTGCCAAGATAATTTTGAAATTGAGCTTGACTTAGTGAAATAAAGACAAATAGATCAGGAACTGTTCTTCAGAACAGGTCTAAGCAGGCCCCACACTAACCTAGTTCTTAGAACAGAATAACTCTCTATACTTACCCAGCCAGATGCACTTTATTCCTTCCTTCATTTATTCAGCAGTAAGTTTAGGAAGCTTTTATAGCAGCATCACTGTGAGCGATGTTGAAAGTTGGATGATGTAGAGAAAAATCTAGTGTCTAGGAGACAGTTTTGAAAATCATTTCATCCTAAGTGGGAATAGTGATGGTAGGGATGACACTTCCAAGAAATGTTAGAGGTAGAATTTTTAGAACTTGCAGTGGGTAAGTTATGGTTGGTAAGGAAGAATAAGGGATTGGAGACACGTATATTTCTAGCTGGGGAATGATGGGTAGCTCTAGTTAGGGAAGGAGATTGTGACAGAGTAAAGATATCTACCATCTATTCTTTCAAGAAGAAAAAATGGGGTTATGAAAAGGTTAATTGATTGTTTCGTTGGTTGTGTTTTAGGACGGGGGAAACTTGCTGTCTGACATGGAAACTGAAGATGTGATGGGTAGTTTAGTTATCACCTTAGGTCCCAGGAGAAACACAGAGCAAAGCCACTTTTTTCCTCTCAGACGGCAGGAGAGGTGATGGTTCTTGATGGTCTATATTTTCCCTGGAGCTAAAGTTGGGAGGTGGGTGGGCTAGGGCACTGTGTAACTTAAGAGTAGTGAAGGGCTGGAATAGCCACTGAGAAATGTAGATAAAATAACAAGGAAACAGAAAGTAGGAGTGAAAAAGACATGACAGAGGATCAGGTCAGAAAGTCGAACAGCTAAATATCAGTTCCTGAAAAAGAGCAGTGAAAATGGAAGGAAGAGGCACTGTTGTTGAAATAATTCAAGAAAAGTTCCCCATCATGAAACACAGTCTGAAGTTTCCAGACTGAAAGCACCCAGTACAGTAACATCAACGTGAAGATGTGAATAACTAACAGTCTGCAGAGAAAGCAAGCAGGTCACAAAGAAAAAGGGTCAAGAGTCAGTGGCTCCAGGTTTTGCAACAGCAACACCAGAAGCAAGACAACTGAGCGTCACCTCCCAACTTCTGATAGAAAATTATTTTCAGCCCATAATTCTATATGCAGACAGATTATCAATCAACTTTGAGCATAGAAAAAAAGATGTTCAGACATTCGGGATACAAAAATGAAGGACTTTAACCAAGATAGGGGAAAGAATAGTAGAAACAAATGGGATGGAACTACTCTTTTCATCACAGATCTTGTAGTACTAGTTAACTGCAACTTTTACACATTAACACTTTAAAGTAAATGGACCACCAAAAAAAAAGTAGTAAAATAAAGTGAATGGGCAATAATCATGCGAATGTATTTAATGCCACTGCACTGTACATTTAAAAATTATTAACATGGGCCCTGGCCAAGTAATTAAGTTGGCTAGAGCGCTGTCCCGATACTCCACGGTGCAGGTTCTATCCTCTGGTCAGGGCGCGCACAAGAATCAGCCAGCGAATGCAGAAATAAGTGGAACAACAAACTGATGTCTGTCTCTCTCTTCCCCCCTCTATAAAGGCAATAATTAAAATAAAATTATTAACATGGTATATCCATTTAACACAAGTTTAAAAAAATTAAATGGAAGATAGAAATAGCCAGCCCACACAACTCTTAAAGTGTAGCTATAAAGGGTTGATAAAGGACTATAGTTGAGGGGTGCATGGGAGCCATGTAAAATCTTTGTGCTATCCCCTTGGAAAGTTTATTAAATTTGGAGTTAGAAAATCTAAGAATGTTAGGTGTCCTGGAACATGCATAGTAGGAACTTGGCTACCATGGACTGGACTGAGCTGGGATGGCTTTAAGTTCTTCCCTGGCTTTGTGTTTACTTTCCCATCTATGGCAGTTCTCCCAGCTCCTCATATGAGAAAGGCACCTTTGATGACAGATTAGTTTTTCACCATTTAAGTACTTTGACCAGTGGCCTATGAATACGTTTTTAATTCAGAAAAATAAATGTAGCTTAAACATAATCTCTCTTTCTCTTGCAGTGTGAACTTCTCGCCTAAGGACTGGAAAGACTAATCAGTTTGAAAATGGAAAACCAAGAACCAGCAGATTCTTCTCAAAAAACCAAACAGTTTATTATTTCAGAGGAGGTATAAATTGTTTTTCACTTCCCTTTCCCTCCCCACATAATGCTAAGTTTCAAAGAAATGTATAGACTATTTGTTGTTTCAAATTATTTGTAATTCTTAAAGACAGTTTTTAAACATTGTTCCTACTCCCTTTTTAGAACTCGGGGACGTGGTGAGCTTGTGTGGGAGTAGCAGTGTATCCCTCTTTACTGTATGTATTAGTGAAATTGAGCCTATTTTAAAAATGGACTTTGGCTGATACAAAAATTCTCAATTTTTACTAAAAGTTGCCCTGGGTAGAACAAAAAATCTTATGTGAGTTTTAGGGCTTAGACATTTCATAGTTAGGTATCTCATCTTAATTAGCTGTTTATGGTCTCATATCCATAATAATAATAAAAACCTAGCTTTGTAGCTGTAGTCTGAATTCCAGGACAAATGTATGTTTTGTATGTTACTTAGTTTAGCTTTTAAAAAACCTTTTCCTATAGAGGCCATTGCAGTGGATAGATTTTAAACCCTTCATTTTGGAACTCTGATCTTGACACCTTTCTCTAGTTCTTGTGTGATTTAAAAATCTCTCCAGTGTGGTCCAGTGAGGTCTGGGTTCTGTTGCAGCGAGAAGGTGTCCTTCTAGGCTAGGCCAGGCAGAGTGGCACTGGGTGTCCAGCAGGCCCTGAGGAGGCCACAGTTAGGGTCAGGGAGGAGCCTGGCTGTCCCAAGCAGAGACAGAGGTGGCTCTGTAAATGGCGGGTGTTGGGGAACAGTCACCTGGTGGCCCAGGAGGAGGGCCTCAGGTCCACACCGTGGCTGGCCCAGGGCACCACACAAGGGCCAAGGCTGCAGGTATAAGAAACTGTGACTGAAGAAAATGAAAGGCCATGAATGAAGATGGACTTGAATTGTAATTGCAAGAGCCAAACTCATTATTTGATGCAACAGTTTTTCAGAACTCTACACATATGGATGATGACCAAACTGTTGTGGAAGCGTAAGAAACAATTGCTTCAGATGTTGTGGATTCAGACATAACTGTGCATAACTTTGTTCCTGATGACCCAGACTCGGTTGTAATCCAAGAAGTTATTGAGGACATTGAATAGAAGATATTCAATGCCCAGATATGGAAGAAGCAGATGTAGCTGAAATGGTCCTCATTCCTGAGGAAGTGCTGGACTCAGATGTAACTGAAGTTTCTTTAGAACATTATACAGCCTCAGGTATGTTTTAGCTTCTGGCATTACTTCAGCATCCATGTTTGTATCAATACGTAATGACAGGTGAATGTATACATGTGTCTGATGTTGGACACATTGAACGTGTGGTTCATGACAGTGTAGTAAAGGCGGAAATCATCAATGATCCTCTGACAACGGATGTATTGACAGTTTCAGAAGAAGTACTGGGAGCACAGAGTGCCTCTGAAGCAGTCATAGATGCCAATGAACCACCTCCGGTGAACCAGCAAGATGATAACAGCAACTGTGAGGACTACCTTAATGATTTCCTTGGATGATGCTGGTAAAATAGAACACGACAGTTCCTCTGGAATGACCTTGGCTGCAGAATCAGAAATCGATCCTTGTAAAGTGGATGGCACTTGACCTGAAGTCATCAAGGTGCACATTTTTAATGCTGACCCTGAAGAGGATGACTTAGGTGGCACTGTAGACATTGTGGAGAAAGAGCCTAAGAATGATCATGGAGTTGAATGTGGGCCAAGGGAAAAGATAGTTTATATGACTGTCAATGACTCTCAGCAAGAAGATAAACATCTGTGATCAATGTTGCTGAAATTGCTGAAGTTTATGTCAACGTGGTTGTGGGAGATTAGGATGCAGCTGCAGCAGCACCACCACCACACATGAACAGCAAATCGATGACATGAAATAAAACCTTCACACTAACAGTGTGGGCAGCAGCTTATGGTAATAACTCAGATGGAATTGAAAACCAGAATGGCACTGCAAGCACCTCTTGCATATAGATGAGTCACTGGGCTCAAGAGAGGACATGATTCGAGGCAGTACCAAACAGCAGTAATCAGGGCCCTGGTGGACATCCCTTGACTATCTATCCTTGCATGACTTGTGGGGAAAAGTTTAAGTCAAGAGGTTTTTTGAAAAAGCATATGAAAACCCATCCTGAACACCTTGCCAAGAAGAAGTACCGCTGTACTCACTGATTACACTACCAACAAGAAGATAAGTTTACACGGCCACCTGGAGAGCCATAAACTGACCAACAAGACAGAAGGCCATCGAAAGGGATGAATATGGGGGGCATTTCTCCCGTGTTGGGGCTATATTTACTCACAAAATGGTGAATAAGGAAAAAGGAGCCAACAAAATGCAGTCCACAGCAAGAACTTTCCTCAGTATTTGTGTGGAGTTTGGTAAAGGTTTCATCACCCATCAGCTCAAAAGGCACATGCAAATCCATACGGGGAGAAGCCATACACCAATGCGAGTACTGCGAATACAGGTCTGCAGACTGGTCTATGAAAACACATGTAAAAACTAAGCATAGTAAAGAGCTCCCTTTCAAGTGTGACATTTGTCTTTGGACTTTCTCAGATACCAAAGAGGTGCAGCAACATGCTCTTATTCACCAAAAAAGCAAACCACATCATTGTTTGCATTGTGACCGGAAGAGTGAGAACTCAAGCGATTTGACACAATTTCAGGTCACACGAAGGACTGCCCCCATAAAGTGTGACATGTGTGATAAAGGTTTTCATGGGCCTTTAGGACTCAATAAACACGTGGCTGCCCCCAAGGCAACAATTGTACCAGTGTTGACACGGTAACTTTAAGATTGCAGATCATTTCTAAGTTGCCATATTCTCCCAGTTCACACAAAAGGTCTTCCATTTAGGGGCAAGAGATGTAGAAAAGTATTTAGGAAACAAAATGAGCTTAAAAAGCATATGAAGACACGCAGTGGTAGGAAAGTGTATCGGTGTGAGTACTGTGAGTATAGCACAACAGATGCCTGAGGCTTCACATGGCACCTGTTTCCACTCATACAAAGAGCCACCCTCACAGTGAGTCCTGCAAGAAAGGGTTCCAAAGACCTTCAGAGAAAAACAGCAGTTAATGCAGCATCATAAAAAAAGAGAGCCTGTCCTAAGCAGTACTTCCACAGACATTTGTGGAGACGTTGGCCTCGAAGCAGAAAATTCATTTTAAAGCCAATCGGTCTCGTCCACATACAATACTGTATATTGATTTATGCTGTGTACAAATAGAATATTCCCTCTAGTTGACTTATTTTTTTTTTTACACTTTGTTCAGTAGTGTGTTCTGAATTCTATTCAATCAATGGGGAAAAGCAGCAACAAGCAAGTTGATTTTAATGAAGTAATCCTTGCCTCTATTATGAAATTTCTCTTACTAGTTTTATATTTATTTAAATATTTACCTTGCTTACCATGATGGTACTCTTTTAAGACCACTTAAAGCTAGGGTAACTTTAGATTGCGTCAACATGATTACTTTCAGAGTAACCGTTTTCCCCTATAAATTTCTCACAAGAAAATTGTCAGAGACATCTACTACAACAAATGGGAGATTTAACCGTCAGGTCTAATTATGCCAACACGGAAGTTATTTACTTGTCTTGCTTATTAATCTTTTCAGACCAAATGACAATGAAACTTTCCATTTGAGCTTTTGCCCATGGCATTGCTGAATAAAGAACAGTAGCTGAGTTTGTTTACTTTTTGTTTTTTCTTTTTTTAAAAGATTTATCTTTAGAGACGGGAAGGGAGGGAGAAAGGGGGGAGAGAAACATCGATATGTGAGATACCCATTGCCTCTCACACACCCCCAACTGGGGATCTAGCCCACAACCGAGGCATGTGCCCTGACTGGGAATCGAACCGGTGACCTTTTTGTTCACTGGCCAGCACTCAATCCACTAAACCACACCAGCCAGGGCTACTTTTCATTTTCTCTAGCAGACAGAATATACTTTTGGTGGGCTTTAAGTATTTATATCATTTGTCAGTAAACTTTCAGAAAACTTTATTGAAAAATTTTGCTTGTTCCTGTTGTATTTTGATTATTCTTTCTGTGTTGCTTCGTCTTTGATTGTGTGCTACAAATGAGACTTACTAAGGATGGCATTTTGGAACCTCCTAGAGCAGGGCTCCCCAACTCCTTGGCCACAGATGGAACCTGTTAAGGAACCCCCGGGGCCGCACAGCATGGGAGCACCCAAAGCCTCGTGTGTATTTCCAGGCACTCCCCATTGCTTGAATTACTGGCTGAGCACCCTCTGTCAGACCAGCGGCAGCTTTAGAATTCTCATAGGAGCGCAAACCCTGCTGTGAACTGCACACACGAGGGATCTAGGTTGTGTGTTCATGAGGATCTATTGCCTGGTGATCTGAGGTGGAGCTGAGGCGGTGAGGCTAGCGCTGGGGAGCAGCTGCAAGTACAGGTTATCACTAGCAGAGAAGTTTGACTGCACAGAGACCATAATAAACCAATTGCTTGCAGATGCATATCAAAACCCTATCAGTGAGTGGCAAGTGACAACTGAGCTGCATCTGGTGGCAGGCTATAAAACCATTCCCTCCCCAACCCACCCCACTGGTCCATGGGAAAATTGTCCTCCATGAAACCAATCCCTGGTGCCAAAAATGTTGGGGACACTGTCCTAGAGGATCTTTTGCAACTTCATATATGTAAATGTAGCCTGAATTATAGAAATGCATATATATATTTAAAAATAGATACAGATATATATAAACAACATGTATCTGTGTGTTGCTTATCTTAAATCTTTATACACACAACTCCAACTAGTAGTTGTTTAACATCTATAATGAAAAGTATCAAGTTTACAATAACATGAAAGGTACGTATGAGAGCATTTTGTTAATCATGCTCTTCAGAGAGACTACTCAGGGGAAGAATTAGAAGAAAAATAAGGACACTAGTATTTTTAAGAGTAAAGGTATTTTCTTATAAATATCTTCGGTAATTGAAAAGTAGAAGTTGAGATGTTCTAGATAGAATGTTTTCATACAACTTCAGCTCCATGCCTTTATATTTTTCGGAAAAGCTAATGAGTATCCAGACAAACTTCCCTCATTTCTCTCTGAGAAGCTGCTGAGGGAACTCTGTCCCCGAGGTAGGGAGATGAGGAAGCTATGGCTCCATGTAGCAGAGATTGGGCACTGCACTTGGCACACTCAGCCTACGCTCTATTACTTAGTTATAGTTAGGAAACTTTCAAAAACTTAACACTCAAGCTGGCTTTTATTAGAATATAAGATAAAGATATGTTTTAAGTGAATGAGGAAAATCTGAAACCTTATTTGGAAGTCTTTCATCATTTTGTGTTTGAGGGTTGACTTTTTTTTTCTTACTGTCACCTGAGGACATACCCATTAATTTTAGAGAGGGAGAGATGAAGAGAACATTGATGTGAGAGAGAAACATCGATCGTTCACCTCCTGTATGCGCCCACAACCCAGGCATGTGCCCCAACCAGAAACTAACCTGGGACCTTTCAGATTACGGGGACTACACTCCAACCAACAGAGCCACAGAGGCCAGGGCAAGAGCTGGCCCTTTTTAAACAAATAGTTATGGCTCAGAGTTACAAATTCATGAGTGCAGTTAGTTAGAATTTGATTATGTGAAGATGAATTTTGAAGAACAGAAAACAGTACTTGTGGTCCTTAAATTGGCTATCAGCACATTTGTGGGAGATTTAGGATTTTTCTCCCCCCTTGGTAGCTGCCTTGCCACTTCATTAGGGTGCTCTTTGCACTTTCAGGTTTTACCTTTCATCTTTCTCTTTGCTGTTGATATCTGTGTTCAAGAGTTTATAGAGCTAGAAATCTAAATATTGGGTATTTGTCAAGCCTCTGAAGTGCTGGATTGATTAGTCCAGTTCTAAATCAAGTGCTTTAAGTGGGAATGAACTCCAACATAAACCAGGTCAGAACCAAGGCCTGGGCCTGTCCCCGTGGGAACTTCAGTGCCCTCTTGGCCTCCATAATATGGTTTTTAAAGATGTCACCTGGCGACTTCCAGCCAAGATGGAGGCACAGGTAGATACACTGTGCCTCCTTGCACAACCAAAGGATAACAACAAATTGAAAAACAAAAAACAACCAGAACTGCCAGAAAACCGAACTCTGTGGAAAGCCGACAACAAGGGAGTTAAAGAAACATTCACCCAGGCCAGTAGGAGGGGTGGAGATGGGCAGCCGGGGCAAAGAAGACACACAGCAAGGCAGTGGTTGGAGGACTGGGTGAGGTATTAGCTGGCAGACCCGTGGTCCCACATTTGTGTGCAGATAAACTGGGAGGAACAACTGGGGAGTGAGACAGACCCCACAATCCAGGGTTCTGGTGTCAGGAAATAAAGCCTCAAGCCTCTGACTGAAAACTTCTGTGGCCTTTCCTGGGATTGAGGTGGTGGTGGGACAAACTCCCAGCCTCACAGGAGAGTTCATTGGAGAGACCCACAGGGTCCTAGAATGTACACAAACCCACCCACCCGGGGAATCAGCACCAGAAGGGCCCAATTTGCTTGTGGGTAGCAGAGGAAGTGATTGAAAGCCAGCAGATAGCACAGCAAGCAGTGCTGTTCCCTCTCAGACCCCTCCCCCACAGACAGCATCACAACATAGCCAAGTGGGTTGCCCTACCCTGGCGAATACCTAAGGCTCCACCCCTTACTATGTAACAGGTGCTCTGAGACAAAAAAAAAAAAAAAAAAAAAAAAGGCCCGAATGAAAGAACAGATCAAACCTGCAGAAAAAATACAACTAAGCAACAAAGAGATAGCCAGTCAGGTGCACAGTTCAAAACACTGGTAATCAGGATGCTCACAGAATTGGTTGAATTTGGTCACAAAATAGAGGAAAACAACTATCAACAAATGAACCTAAAAAAAAGAAAAACAAAAACAAAAACTAAGCAAACAACTAGAACAGGAACAAAATCACAGAAATGGAGATCACATGGAGGGTTATCAGTGGGGAGGGCAGGGGGAAAATGGGGGAAAAGGGTACAGGGAATAAGAAGCATAAATGGTAGGTTCAAAATAGACAGGGGCAGGTTAAGAATAGTACAGGAAATGTGGAAGCCAAAGACCTTACATGTATGACCCATGGACATGAACTGGGGGGGAAGGAGGGTGCAGGGGGGTGCTGAGCAGAGGGGAATAAAGGGAGAAAATGGAGCAACTGTAATAACATATTAAAAAAATAAAAATGTAACATTGTGTGGTTCATTGCCCTGCAGTACTATTCTTGAAAGCTCTGAGTTTAGTTTAGTTTAGTTTAGTTTAGTTTTGTTTTGTTTTGTTTTTGGAGAACCTGTAAAATCTCCATTTTTATTTTTCTCAGCGGTAATGTAAAACACTTCAATGAAAGTAGAAATTTACTCAGTTTAAAACATCCTGTAGGCCATTTTGTGAAGAGACAAGGCCAAGCGGTTGTGGCCGCATTTCTGACCTCGATCAGCAGTCGTCTACTCCACGTAGAACCCAGGAGTAGGGGATTCAGAATCGAATCTCTTCTCCCTCTCCCTCCGGTGAGATTTTTTTGATCTTCAGCTACATTTCAGCTTTGTGAGGAGCCTTGTCATCAAAGACAATGGCCTGCAATGTTACCAATAAGGCAGATCCTTGCCCCATGAACTCCCTCGTATTCACTGGGAATCTGAACACTCCTGTGGTCGAGAAATCTGATGTGGAGGCTCTCTTCGCAAAATATGGCAAAATTATGGGTTGCTCCATTCATAAGGGCTTTGCCTTTGCCTTTATGCAGTATGTTAATGAGAGAAGTGCCCAGGCTGCAGTGGCAGGAGAGGATGGCAGAATGACTGCTGGCCAGGTTTTAGACATTACTCTGGCTGCAGAGCCGAAAGTGAACCAAGGAAAAGCAGGAGTGAAACGATCTGCAGCAGAGATGTATGGCTCCTCTGTTCACTTGGACTCTGACTTTCAACAGGATTATGACAGGAGTTCTGTGTTCTTCTTATCCAAGAGGGTGTACAGTTACCCATCAAGTGTTCCTCCTCCCTCCCGTTGCTCGGGCTGTAGTGCCCTCAAAACACCATGTATCAGGAAACATCTCACGAAGGGGCAAAAATGGCTTCAATTCTAAGAGTAGACAGCAAGGATCTTCTTCCAAATCTGGAAAGTTGAGATGATCTTCAGGCCATTAAGAAGGAATTGACCCCGATAAAACAAACAGTGGATTCTCTACTGGAAAGCCTAGAAAAAAGTGAAAAAGATCAGAGAAAACAAGGAGAGACAAATAAGTCATAAGAAGTGCAGAGCAGCAGCTCCCGGAAGAAAGATAAGACTAATGTGAAGAGGGAGTCTGAGGGAGCGGGGTGCAGATGACTCTGCTGAGGAGGGGACCTGCTGGATGATTATGATAATGAAGATGGGGGATGACCGGCTGGAGGTGATGAAGGATGATGAAAAAGACTGAGGAAGGAGAGGATGACTCTTAAGCACATAGTGGGATTTAGAAATCTTGTCCCATTATTTCTTTACCTTGTCTAAGATCAAAATGTTCACGGGATCCTCTCCCCTAGCATCTTCAGCATGTGCTCACTGTCCTCCCCACCCTTGTACCTCCCGTGTTTATTAATTCTTACTGCCCCGCGCCTAGTCCCACTTTCACTTCCTTTGATGCTCCTAGTAGTTAAGTCTTACCCTGTAATTTTTGGTTTTAATTTTGATACCTCTTTACAACTTAATAAAAAGGATGTACAGTTTTTATCAAAGGTCTCCAAAATAATCTCTCGTTATACAGGAAGTACAATTCTTTTCATTCATATGAGTTCAGTAGCTGCTTAACTGCAACGGCAATCTCATTAGTTGAGTAGCACCTGCGAGCAGCTTTGAGTTAAGAGGTGTATGCAGCACACGTGGGACTGTTCAACACAAACGTAACAGTGTATTTTTGTGAATAAGAGCTGGCCAATGCATCCTCTAGGAAAATAATTAGTGTGATGGTCTTAAGATTTGTTTTCTAAAGTTGATACTGTGGGTTATTTTTGTGAACAGCCTGATGTGGGACCTTTTTTTCTCACAATAAACAAACACATCCTTATTAAACCAAGAATTTGCAGAGAAAAAAAAACCCTGGCTTTTTATTTTTGTATTTTATAATTATTTATTTCAAATTCTTTGTCTCACAGTGGCCTCCACAAAACCCCCAGAATGTGTATTTTTCTTTGAGTCCTAGTGATTATTATGCATACCAATACTCAAATTATATTTCATTGGGGTGGGTATTATATTGAGGAGACAAGTAGCTTTGATGTGGAATGGAGAGCCTTGCAAAAACTTCTTTCACATCCTAATGAAAAAAACTGGGAAATACATTCATTAAGCCGTTTCATCAGTGCTTTGTGGTCTAGTTGGTGTCCTGTTTTTAGATTTTTGTTGTGTACTAAATTGTTTCATCCTTAAACAGAAGAAGTTCAATTTAGGGAAAGTGAAATAACTGGAGAATAAAAACTTCAAAAAAAAATCCTGTAAAACTAATACAGAAAATATAAATAATTGGTTTTCTATATTTTTAAAAATAAAGAACAGAATTTTACACACTTTATATTCCTCTTACATAGTTTGGCATCAAGCAGTTCTTTTTAAAGCACAATATTGAAATCTTTAAAATGTATTTAAGGGTTTGGCCAAATGAATATGATACAATATATTTGTATAGAGAGAAAATGAAATTCTAGTCATTGTTACATATTGATATTAGTTACGTCCTAGTTTTAATTCTTAAAACAAATTTGATTAGCAACGCTAAAAAGATATTTCAGTTAAATGTTGTAAAGAGGTACAGATTTTCACAAGGATATGTTACTGTTTTATAGAAATTTCCTATTAAATATTGTATGTCCCTCTGTGCATCTTGTGAAAAAAAATAAAATACATTAAAAAATCATATAGGGATGTATGGCATTATTATAATTGTGTACTTGAGAATAACATGCAAAAATAAAAATCAGAATATTTTCCTGTTAAAAAGTAAATAAATTCTCTCCATGTTATCTGTGACTAGATCTGCTGCTAATTAGTAGGTTGCTTCCGGTAAGAAGTGAAAGAAAGGCAGGATAGTGGGAAGCATGTACTGCTTTATATGTACACAGGACACTCTCCTATTAGTGCAGTATAGTGCCATGGGTAAGCTAGTTCTGGGGACCTAAATTCCCCAATGTCTAAGCAGAACAACGCTGAACGTTTCACTCAGATTGGGTGGGAAACCCATGTGTCATTACTGGAAATCCAGTCATTGGACATGGTTTCCCTATAGTCAAATTTGTTGCATAGTCATTGAAAGTAAAATGCCATTAATGAGTTTACAGAGTAAACATACACACCCATGTGACTAGCTCCCAGATCCGATGCCAGAATATGAGAAGCGTCCCAGAGAATCCATCACTCCTCTGTGCTCCTTCCAATCTTCCCTCCCCACCCCACCCCCAAGAGTTTGCCACTGTCATTTCTTTGCGCCTCTCAGTACTACCTCCAAAACTCCAAATAGAAGCAAAACCACCCTTCCGGAAAACAATGCTTTAAAATTTTTTTTTAAAGATTTTATATATTTGCTTTCAGAGAGGAGATGGGAGGGAGAAAGAGAGGGAGAGAAACATCAATGTGATGCCCCCAACTGGGGACCTGGCCCGCAACCCAGGTATGTGCCCTGACTGGGGAGCCAACCGGCGACCTTTCAGTTTCCAGGCCAGTGCTTAATCCACTGAGCCACACCAGCCAGGGCAGGAAAAAACTTTTAATACTCTTCAGCTGAAAACTTGCACATGAATTTTTGGAAGGGAAACATGATAATTGGGGGGGGGACCATATAGAGAAAATGTCAGGGAAAAAACCTAAGTAAAAGCAACTCAGTTTGAAAGGTTCCCAATTTATGTATCGTCTGATTTCCTTTTAGTTAACAGCAGAAGGAAAATGGGTCAAGTTTGAAAAAACAACTTACATGGATCCTACAGGTAAAACAAGGTAAATATATTTTTTATTTTGTAAAATAGTCGGTATTGGGGGCTCTCACATTCTCTATTTAGTGTTTGGCATAAACTTTGATATTTTCCTCATTATAAACTACCTTAATCTAATTTAGCTGCTTTTCCATTGTTAGAAAGTTTAAATCACTTACATTCTCTGAATAAAATTATGTTGTGAATTTGTTATAGTAACTAGTCAGGAATGTCTTTCAACACCATTCTCCCCAATAGATTAGTGTGAACCTAAAACTTTTTTGACACGCCTAATTTAAGTTGATAAAGCAGCAATATAATTAATAATACAGGTTCTTTCCTTCTAATTAAAGCAATTCTAATCTCTGTATTAGAATTAAAGAGGAAACATTTGAGGTAAAAGTTACATGCTTACACCTTGCTTGTGGAAATGTAAGTTGGAAAAAAAAAGTTTTGTAAAGCATGTCACAATATGTATCAATTGCTATGAAGGTATGGTTGTGGGGGGTGGTGATTAGGGAGCTGTTTGGGGCCAGGTCACCATGGGGTCTGAGACTGTCCTTAAAAGAACTATTTGAGATCAGATTTATGCCTGAAAAATGTTAAAGATTTTAAAAGGCAAAAATAAATTGAAAGCAACCTAAACATTCTAAAAATAAATAATTGTTACAGTGTAGTCAGTTGATAAAATCTATGCAGCCATCTACAAAGCAGATTACGAAGACAACCTAGTAATATGAGAAAAGTTAGTAAATTGATAAAAACAGGAAATTATATATATGCTTTTTAAATTGTGCCAGATAATGTGTAAGGAGAGGCTAGAAGGAAAAGTAAAAAAATACTAATGGTAGCTATGTGATTAACTTTTTTCTTTTTCAGATTTTCTGTTTAGTAATTTTTTATAAGTATCAAGAATGTACTAAGCTAGATTAAGCATCTACTTAGTGAAGTATAAAAAGGAATAAAACAGATGAGAAAATATGAAAATGTAACTAAATTTAGCATCTAGACTTTATGATATAAATTCATTAACATAAAAACACCATTTAAGTGATCAAATAAGAATACAGTTTCTTTGTGAGAAATACATCTATCGCCAGTGTGAAAGTGATGGACTTACCAGTAATTTAAACAACTTTTGATTTTGTCTATTAAACTAGCAAAAATACCAATAAGGCCCAATGTGGGAGAGCTGTGGGAAACATTAAGATATCTGTAACACTGTTAAATTAAAACCCAAAAGAAAGCCAAGCACACTGCAATCCAGCACCACAGTGAATAATATATTACCTATTATTTAAAGTGAGTTTGCTGTATAGAACTAAATATGAACTAAGTAAGGGATTCAGAAATGTGGCAAGGCCAAGTATGTTTAAATGTACTTATATTTGTGAAGCTATGGATAGAGATTAAAACCCAACTTACAGTGATATCATTGGGTTCTCTTCCCTTATAACCTTTATAACAAAATAAAACCCTTAACACTAGTCTGAGGAGCATGTGTTGGTTTGCTCATCTCTTCACTCTTCCTTCCTTCCAGCACTGTACTTGGGATGTGCATCAGAATTATTCTGGGATTATTTTCAAAGTACTCATTAGGTCTCACCTTTTGGGAGCGGGCTCTAAAGTCTACCAAACTGCCATACTCACATGGCAAACTTATAGCATGTTCACCTCCAGTCTTCCTTGCAGCCTCCAAAGAGGTCTTCCATGAAGCACTGACATTTCATACAGAATGTCTAGCTTGGGAGAATGAAACTCTGTACTTCATAGTAGGCTATGATTTATAAAGTTATCAAATGTTTCTATTACCTGATACAAAAGTATGTACATAAAGATAAATAAAATAGCAGCTAGAGAATCCTTTGTTTCACTGTCTTATTCATGGAAGCTTTGGAATTAGTTTTAGAAGTGTAAAAGTGTGCTATGCCCCGTTAATTGACATTCAGGACGGAACTTCTGGCCCTTCCAACTTCATGTGTTTGCTTGACTAGAGGGAAGAAAGCAAAACAGCTTTCCTGTAACAAAAACTAAATAATGGAGTAACTAGAATCAGTCTTCTGTAGCTACAAGGGGCTTGTGAAATCATGTACTCTTAGTGCTCTAGTCTTACAAATGAGAAAACAGACTTCAGGAGGTCGTGTCTGTGGGGTTAGCTAGTAAGTAAGTGGAGACTAAGATTTTTCTCACCAATCCAAAGTACACCTCTCAGAGTCCCTTTAAGATGACTAGAGCTCTCATGGGGCATTCTTAATTCTAGTGTTTCCTATAAATGCATTTATATTTTATTGCTCATAACTGATGGCTCATTACTGCTTATTTACCTCATCTTAACCACTATAATGATGCTATTCTTTTGTTTCCCTTATTCCTAGTGTATTTGGGATGGGACCTTCAGTGCTTTTCCCAGCACTGTCTTCTTCAGTCTTTAGGACTAACCTTAAGAGGCAGCAGAGAGAGCCATACCAGAAGGTGTTTTGTCTCTTGCAATATGTATTATTGACTTATCAGAATTGCTTGTTGGTTGGCTTCTTGCTACTAACAGGAATGTTGGGCAGCTGTGAGTTTTCATAGTTATCTCTTTGATTTTCATAGGTTCATTTTGACAGATTTGCCCTATAGGATTCGGGTTCAGTACTGAAAGATCTGCAGTTTACAGAAAGTTTATTTTTAACTGGATTAAATATCTGAATTTTTTAAATAGAAATGTGGCATGATCCAAACCTTAAAGACAACCAGATAAAAAGTGTAAGAGTTCTTCCAAGTAGTACATCTTATACTCACTGCTACTGTAGGGAGACGCGTTGATGCCTTTCTTATACCACTCAGGTGTCTTCTCTTAGATCCAAAATTACTTCCTTCTTCACTCCCATCTCTTACAACTGTTTTGTTTTGTTTTTTTCCCCCTATTTAAGGAATGAGAGTGAAGGGGGACTTTCTCTCATCTGCCCTGCCCCCTGCAAACAGCATGATTGTCCCGTCCCAATAACTGGATTTTCAGTACAGTGTTCCCCCAAAACCAACAGCTACTCAGGGTAAAGCCATAAACAGGAGCAGGAGCCTGCTGTCACCTTGTTTTACCCTTAGATGTCACAGGAGCAAAGTAGGGCACTCTCCTAAATTTAAGAATTCCTCCGTTAATTTAAGAAAGGTCCTACTTTCTTAAATTGTGTACTTAAGGTCACAGATTTTAATATCTAAATTGTATAAATGACTGACTCACTAGTTTTCATTAGGCAGAGTCTCCTTTCTCAGTAGGAGCTTATTGTGCATAAATTGCTTAACAGCTTCAGAAGCTGTAGTCACCAGCTGTGCTGTTCCCCTGTAAATTTATGATCCAAACTGAAGTGTTTCAAGTAATTGATCTGAAAGGCAGCTCAAGTGACAGCACCCGGAGGGCTAAACATTGGGTGTCAGGTTTTCTTTAGTAATTTTCAGAAGCTGTTAAGACAGAACAATTGACTTTTTGTTTAAATACAGCTCTTTATTGCTGTGTTTTTATTATTATTATTATCGATTTTGGAGAGAGAAACATCAATTTGCTGTTCCACTTATTTATGCATTCATTGGTTGCTTGTATTTGTCCTGACCAGGGATCGAACCCACAACCTTGTTACACATTGGGATGATGCTCTAACCAACTGAGCTCCCGGCCAGGGCCTATTGCTGTGGTCTTGTTGACCGTTACCATTAGTACATTTGCATGCTTTGCATTTGTAAAGTTCTGACTGTACACACAAAACCTAGAACAGTCTCCTCTTCAGCACTAATGACTGCTTTTTCTTCTCTGCCTGAATAGAACTTGGGAAACTGTGAAACGTACAACGAGAAAAGGACAGTCGGCTGATGGTAATGAGTACAAACCTATTAAAATTGTTCCTAAGAGAAATTCCCACATATTATTGTAGTAAGCTAGGGGCAGGAGAGTTTTTGTTGTTTTTACTATAACCAAGATCTCAGGGCAGAGTTATCTCAAACTATGGTACTTTATCTTTAAATCTAGTATTTGTTTTTGCAATGCTGTATAACTAAATTAAGCTTTCTTTATAAATAACTTCTGGCTCCTGTTACCTAAGCTCCAGTGTTTTTGAGGGGAAGGTGTACTAATATTTATAGCCAGGTACAAATCAATAGAATCTGAAGTCATACTGTTTAGGTATGTTACAACTTACAGAAATCCTGTGTTCTGTTCAAAGGATCTAGGAGAGCGCCTTTAGTGTGGAAAACTTACTCGCAGCACTCCATGCTCTCAACCATGCGGTCTATGCATTGATGCGGAAGTGGGATTAGGAAACAAGTATTCATTCAGTTCACTTTCATTTCCAGGCGTGAATGCTTTGACTGCAGAGGTTCCAGAAAAAATCCTGAAACTCACCTCTGGTCTAGGGGAAGTTGGGGAATACATCTTGCCTGTTTTTCCATTCTGCTCTGATTTTCTTACTGGAAGCAAATAGAGTGGCTGCACAGTGCTGCTTTTCCCTGCTGGGAGAGTGTGTTTGGGGTGGGGGGGCGGTTCTCCTCCTGGGAAGTGTGTTTTCTAGAATCTGGTGGGGGGTTGTTTTTAAGGCCAAGTAACTCAGAACTCACCTGATTTATAAACAACACATTAATGTGATTACTTTTTCTTTAATTACATTTTTAAGTGAGAATAATTTCCAAGTTAACTGCCAGTACTATATCTTTTAACTTCCCTGTTGCTAATGGCAACTATAAGGTAGACTTCAAAGGCAGCATTTCTTAAAACACGGGGTTTTAGTTAGATTGCTGTAGAGAGACTGCTAGCGTGACTGACCTTTCATTAGAGACTTCTTTGTTTTGTTTCCTGTGACAGGTGTAACGATTATCCCAGTGCTGCAAAGAACTCTTCATTATGAATGCATTGTTCTGGTGAAACAGTTCCGACCACCCATGGGATGCTACTGCTTAGAATTCCCTGCAGGTGAGGCACTACACACTGGAAACTACTGCTTGGGACTTGTTGGACTGAGTCAGGGCAGAGCCAAAGTACTGCAGGGGTTAGACATTTAACACCTTTGCCTCTGTCCGTGGGCTTTTAAGTTCACAAAACCACTTCTGCAGTGAGGTGCCTCCAGCCACACTCTTGTGATCTGTCACCCGTGGAGGTGGTGGAAGGCGTGGTGTCACAGCTCACCTTTCCAAGCCACCTGCCCTCTTTCCTACATTCTTTCTAGCCTCTTTGAGTAATTGCTTTTCCCTAATTTGTCAATTTGTTTCATCTTCTATCACTAGTGATCTACCTCGGACAAGAAATTCACAGTAATAACTAGGCCAGACTCCAAAAACTATGAATGGGAAAGCTATCTTGACCCTCCCATATGTAGATAGGCCAAGGAAATTGTCTTAATTTCCACTAATATATTTTTCCAGTTGCACAGTAAGTTAAGCTATCTGTAACTTATGTGATGTATTATTACAGGACTTAGTTGGGTTGTTCCCATCAGAAGAGATTAGATCTCAATTATCATTAGTGGCTTAAGTTTTATATTTTTAAATACCATCCTGTACTAGAATGTACAATTAACAACTTTTTGTTCTCATTTACTTCCATTTCACTGAAGAAATCAGTAACTTTAAAAATAACTGAAGAGCCTGTATTTCACCTTTCTTTTTGCAGTCTTTTATTCCTTTCAGGAAAATGACTCAAGAGTTGCTACTGCCCCCCTCCCACTTAGCCTCTCTCTACTTACTCCTCACAATGACCACAGGAGTTACCTACAGTCCACCAGCCTGCAGTTCTCTCCTTTCTGTTCTTTTCCCTCAGACATGAGCTTTGTCTCAGCACTTCGCTATAGCATCTCAGTATTGTTCTGTATGGGAGGAAGGCAAGATAGATAACAGTCTCCATCTTACGTAAGAGGGAAAAGTAGTAACAGGTTTTCTGTGCTGTAGTCACATAGCTAGGCCCCAAACCTCGGCCACCACCCTGTCACTTGTCCTCCCAGATGGATGCTGCCTATGCGGTACATTAGTGCTGACACGTGAAAGCAATCTCTCGTCTAAGGGAACAGATGAGAGCTGTCAGAACCACCTTAATCTGCCTAGGATTTCATTCTTTTGCCCTTTTTTTTTTTCTGTAAAAGTTCCAAACCTCAGTTTTATCTGTAAGACCACTTTTTACAATCCTCTGATTCTTCTCACGTAGCTCGGCACCAGCAATGTTAGAAGCAGAGGTTCAAAGAAAAGTGGATTTTCCTCTCCCACCTCACAAGTGATTTGGACTTCCAGGTCTCATAGATGATAATGAAAGCCCAGAAGCAGCTGCTCTGCGAGAGCTGGAGGAAGAAACTGGCTATAAAGGTGACGTTGCTGAATGTTCTCCAGGTTTGTATTGCTTTCCAGGTGTGCATTTGGGGACAGACTTTTGAAAATTAGCCAAGCAGATTCTTCTGTGTGTTGCAGGATGCTTTGGATGTTCTTCATGGTCAGAATTCAGATGGCTTTTTAGCTAACTCACTGAGGAGACTCATAGTTATATATGGGCACCGTCTTCACGTGAACTTCCCCTCCCCTAGAAATGAGAACAAGTTTGAGCAGGAAGGACCTGAAGTTGGAGAAGAAATTAGGAAATTGTGTTGCCTTCCAGAGGTGCCCACGTTCCAAGCTTTACTACCCACTCACCTCAGCCACATGCCACGATCCTCTCTAGAAGATATGTTTCTTAATGTGGTAAAGCCCCTCGAACTTACCAGACTTCACTCAGGAACTCTCAGGAAGATGAGTACTATGCATGTGCTCTGTAGTCCTACAGCACATACTAAGTGACTGGAGAAAACTAGTTTTCCCACATGAATTCTACGTTAAAAGAATTATGAGCCCAGTCTCCTTCCAAAGACATTTAAGTCACGAAACATGACCTCTGTCTGGTGTCTGTAAAGATAACCTGTTGCTTCTCCCCACAGCTGTCTCAATGGATCCAGGTTTGTCAAACTGTAGCACACACATCGTGACAGTAACCATTAATGGAGATGAGGCTGAAAATGTGAGACCTAAGCCAAAGCCAGGTAAGTGAGCATTGATTGGCTCTGTTTAAAGTAGATGAATTGCAGTAAACATCTCTTAACTTCTCGTTACTGGTTTGATTTTTTTTTTATATGTAAGTTAATTAATTTATTCTTTTTTTTAATATATTTATTGATTATGCTATTACAGTTGTCCCATTTCCCCCCCCACTCCACTCCATCCTGCCCACCCCCCTCCCTCCCACATTCCCCCCCTATAGTTCATGTCCATAGGTCATACTTATAAGTTCTTTGGCTTCTACATTTCCTACACTATTTTTACCCTCCCCCTGTCTATATTCCACCTATCATCTATGCTACTTATTCTCTGTACCTTTCCCCCCCTCTCCCCCTCCCACTCCCTTAATGACAACCCTCATATTCTAGTTGTTTGCCTAGTTTGCTCTCGTTTTTGTTTTATGTATGGCCGTTAATAACTGTGAGTTTGCTGTCGTTTTTACTGTTCCTATTTTTGATCTTCTTTTTCTTAGGTAACTCCCTTTAACATTTCATATAATAAGGGCTTGGTGATGATGAACTTCTTTAACTTGACCTTATCTGAGAAGCACTTTATCTTCCCTTCCATTCTAAGTGATAGCTTTGCTGGATACAGTAATCTTGGATGTAGGTCCTTGCGTTTAATCTTGGGTAATGTAATTATGATGTGCCTTGGCGTGTTCCTCCTTGGGTCCAGCTTCTTTGGGACTCTCTGAGCTTCCTGGACTTCCCGGAAGTCTATTTCCTTTGCCAGATCGGGGAAGTTCTCCTTCATTATTTGTTCAAATAAGTTTTCAATTTTTTGTTCTTCCTCTTCTCCTTCTGGCACCCCTATCATTCTGATGTTGGAACCTTTCAAGGCGTCCGGGAGGTTCCTAAGCCTCTCCTCATTTTTCCAAGTTCTTGTTTCTTCATTCTTTTCTGGTTGGATGTTTGTTTCTTCCTTCTGGTCCACACCACTGATTTGAGTCCCAGTTTCCTTCTCATCACTATTAGTTTCCCTGTACATTTTCCTTTGTTTCTCTTAGCATAGGCTTCATTTTTTCATCTGTTTTTCGAATAGATTCAACCAAGTCTGTGAGCATATTGATAACCAGTGCTTTGAACTGTGCATCCGATAGGTTGGCTATCTCTTCCTCGCTTAGTTGTATTTTTTCTGGAGCTTTGAAGAGTTCTGTCATTTGGGCCATTTTTTTTTTGTTTGTTTGTCTGTCTTGGCGTGTCTGTTACTTTAAGGGGCGGAGCCTTAGGTGTTCACCGGGGCGGGGTAATGCTGGTCGCTGCACTGTGACGCTGTACGTGGGGGAGGGGCCGAGTGGGAGCAATGGCGCCCGCCTCACTCTCCTCCGGATTTCAATCTTTCACTCCGCTACCCACAATCAAACTGGGCCCCTCTGATGCTGGTTCCCGAGTGGGTGGGCCTGTGCACACTCTAGGCCCCTGTGGGTCTCTCCAACAACCTCTCCTGTGAGGCTGGGAGTCTCTCCTGCTGCCGCCCCAACCCCCACGGGCATTTTCAATCAGAGGTTTAAGGCTTTATTTCCCTGAGCTGGAGCCCTGGGTTACGTGGTCTGCTTCGCTCCCCGCCGTTCCTCCGGTTTATCTGTGGGCGAATGTGTGGGCGAATGTGGTGCAGCAGGGTGCTACCCGCCACTCTGCCTGCCCCGTTCTCCGCCACTCTGAGTCCGGCCCTCTAGGTTTATCTGTGCAAATGTGGGGCCGCAGGGTCTGCTAGTGCTCTCAGACTGCCTGCGCCATTTGTCCCACACTCCGCCAGTCTCAGTCCCGCCACAGCCACGCGAGTCCTCTCCACCCTGGTGCCCGTCTCCGCCCCTCCTACCAGTCTGGATGAATGTTTATTTTCTATTTCCTTGGTGTTGGTCCCCCTTGCTGTTCGATTCTCTGTCAGTTCTGGTTGTGCGAGGAGGCGCAGTGTGTCTACCTACGCCGCCATCTTGGTTCTCCCTGGTTTGATTTTTGATTGGTCAAAAGAGTAATGGTCTTTTGTAGATACTTCATTTGTACTCTTGGCTCTTTCCATAATCTTGTGTATCTTAGCATTTTTCTTTTACCACTAACTTGATTTTTATGGTTTCGTTATATAAAATTACACATTTCCTTATTTTGTATGGAGTTTATTCTTAGTAATATCAGCTATAGGACTAAGTAGTAAACAATGAAAGTCTTCAAAATCACTGATTTCTGTTTTCAGATTTATAAGAGTGGCATTAGAAATTGTTACAAGACGATATCTTATCTTCTTTATTGAGGTCCACATTCAGAAAAGCTTTTAGGAAATTCTTTGCTCTGTATTTCTTAGCAATTCAATTCCATGTCCTTGCCCACCTCCTTAAAAGAGGTGTTGATGCACACACAAGAAATTGTGAGTGAGAGCGATAGTCTTCCATTTCTCATCCTCTGGTTGTTCCTAAATGTTTAGGCATCCCCTTGCAGCTAATGTTAAATGCTTTTTTTTTTTTTAAGGGGGGGAGGGAGAAAGAGGCAGGGAGAAACATTGATTGGTTGCCTTCTATATGCGCCCCAACTGGGGACTGAACCTGCAACTCAGGCATCTGCCCTGACCAGGGATCAAACCGCAACCTTTTCATTTGTGGGACGATGCCTAACCAACTGATCCACACTGGCCAGGGCATTAAATACTCAATTTTTAAACTAGCAAATATACATATAAGATATTGTGGAAAGAATTTGATAGTTCCTGAATTAAACATAGAATACCACATGACCTGGCAATTACAGTCCTAGGTATATACCCAATTATACTCCTCGGAATTGAAAGCAAGGGCTCAAACAAATACCTTGTACACCATTGTTCATACACCAAAAGGTAGAAACAACCCAAGTGTCCATTAAAAGGTGAATGGCTAACAAAATATGGTATATTCATACAATGGAATCACATTCAGCCATAAAAGAAAAAAAATGTGCTGATACATGCTATAACTGGGATAAACCTTGAAAACATTGTGCTAAGTGAAAGAAACTTAAGAGGGCAAATATTGTGTGACTGCCAATGTGATACCTAAAGTCAGTGCATTCAGAGACAGCAAGTAGAATAGAGGTCAACAGTGGTGGGGGAGTGTTAGTGTTCAATGGGTTTCAAGTTTCCACTTGGGATGATGGAAAATCCTGGAGATGGCTGGTGCTGATGATTGCACAACAGTGTGAATCTACTTAATGCTGCTGAATTATAACTTTAAAAATGGTTAAAATGGTAAATTTTGTAACCCAGGTTTCTGTTAAATTCTTACAGCCTTTTTTTTAAAGACCAGTAAGATCTGAGTTAGTGGCACTCATGCAGATTGTGTAGATTGAGAAGTCAGGAAGAGGGGAAGATTCCTGGTCAAGGGCAGAAAGAAAAGGTGGGAGTGGGATGGGTGAGGTTTCTAGCACCTTAAGCAATCAGAAATGTTCCCCTCCCTCTGAAGTTGACCGGCACCCATCCCCACTTCCACCTTCCATTTTGTCCAGGGACCACTACTTTCAGGCTTGGCCAGCAGGGAGAGCAGGGGCAGCAGCCTGCCATGGCAACAGGAGCACACTTGTGGTTTCCGTCTTCCCCACGCCCGCCAGGGGCTGCTGGAGGGATCCGCGGGAATCACAGCAACCACAGCAGGCAGGACTTCCTATTGCTCCCTCTGTCCCTGAGGCACTTTTCAGTGTCCTCTCAATCCTGCTCCTCTGGCTCCCAGGCCTAACAGAAAGTACATGGGTTGGTTCTTTTGAGCACCTTATGTAGCCCTTCTGATGTGTCTCACACACAAGTCTTCAAATGTTTTACCATTCTAGGCTTTACTGAAATGTTCTTCTGCTTATTTTCAGGAGATGGAGGTATGTTATTCAACTCCCGGTGGCTGACCATGTATATGGCTTAATGGGCTGGTAGTGGCTACAGGTATTTTGTGTTGTTCTGGTAGGCCCTCCCCTTCTTTAGCTTTGTTTTCACTTGCAGTTTGTTTGTTTAGAATTTGTGGAAGTAATTTCCTTACCAAAGAATGACCTGATGAAGAGACTTGAAGGTATGTATTCTTGAGATTATTGCCTAATTTTCTCTAGCTTTCCTTCCCTCATGCCCAGCAAAGGGAAACTAAATATAGTTCTTTAAATTTTTCCTCCTTAAAGTCAAATACCTAGAAACTTATTAAAACTGCACTTGACCAATAATAATTTTCCTTTCTGGGTGGCATAGTTTGAAAATGTGAGCAAAACATTCCACATCTGAAACCTTTTCAGATGTGGAATGTGAAAGCTTTTAGTGGGGGGCCTTTTTTCTCCTATTAGCGGGATTACTGGTATATTCCCACTAATTAGCCCACACTAGTTTATAGCTTAAATCTCCCACCCATGGAAATGCAGAGGTATAAATGGATCAACACTTCACTGATTTCAAATGTTAGTATGTTAGATAGTTCTTTGTGCAGGGTGTAAGTTAAAGGAGAACCGAACAGTATTCCTTCTGAGTGCAGTGTGCTGATATGAACCATACTATCTAGCAGTGTGACCCTTAGTAAATTACTGGTTATGTAGTTACATTGTGTAATTCTTGGCCAGCCCATCTCTTAGGGATTTTTGTTTTGTTTTGTTTTGTTTTTTTAAAAAAGGTTATACGGACAGACATCCTTTGATATAACCACATTAGGATGTACTGAAGTCATGACAGAGGCCTTTCACGAGGCTGGCTATGTGCCTATTCACTCACTCAGTTTGTACTTCAGAAATTTTTGAAGCATTGTTTGACCTGAGGCTTTGAGAGCAGTCTCTTTCTTGACTCTTTCAGTACCAGTGGCTTATAGTTTTATTTCTAATGTCTATGTTGTTTGTTCAAAAAGTAAAGTGGATCTTTCAAAAACTGCTGTGATTTCAGATTCCCAGAACATTTCCATTCCTTTTTCCTACTTTGCTGTTTTAAAAACTAGACCTAAGGTAAAAACCACCTCCAGAGTCAAAGTCAAGTTAGAAATACTCATACTGAAAAGACTGAATAATTTATTAAAGTTTTCTTACTCTTCACCCAAGGATATTTTTATTGAGTTTAGTGAGATAGAAAGGGAGGGAGGAAACGTCTATGTGAGAGAGAAACATCCGTCAGTTGCCTCCTATGTGTGCCCTGATCAGGGATCAAACCCACAACCTTTTGATGTATAGGATGACACTCCAACCAACTGAGCCACCCAGCCAGAGCTCAGAACTTAGGTATTTATTCAGAGAAAGCTGTGGCCATCAATTGTAGGTAAGATTTAACTTTGAGTTGGACAGACCTGACTGGATTTGAGGCTCAGCCAACTATGTACTGACTGGTTATTATGATTTTAAATAAGTTTCACAGCCTCAGTTTTTCTCATAGAACAGAACAGGAACAGTAGATAGCCCCTATGTTTGAGGAGGCATGAGTAAAAGTAAATGGCATAATGTTGACACACAAAGCTTAGAAAATTATTTTTAAAATTCCTCCCTTCTCCCTTCTGCCTAACTTCCCTTCTGGCCTTAGAAGATGGGGAAATAGCAAAAAAGGGGAGGGAGGTAGAAAGGGTTATGTAGAGGGGAAGAGTAAAAGAGCCAGTTTTCCCAGCTTTACTAGAATCAAAATACAATCATCAAATAATTTATTCAACAAATCACATTTGAATAGTAGGAAGGATTTTTGAGTTCAGATTGTTACAAGGAATGCACCTGTAGGCAGAGTAGGACACACCCTGCCTGTGAGGATTAAAATGTATCTGCTTACTCTAAATAAGTGGCTAGGAAAACAAGTGACAGATTTGAAGTCCAATAACCTCTGAGTGAAACAGAAGTTCTCATTAAAGCCCTTTGTAATAAGATTCCAAGATCTCATTCTTGATGGAATTCTAATCCTATCCTGCACATTAATTTGCATGTGCAAAATACGTATACCCTAGCAGCGGGGTTATCCTCAAATAAGCTACTTAGTGATCATCACTATATAGCTTCACAGCAGCCAAGTCTGACAGTGAGCTATAAATGAACCAGTGGACCTGTGAAGCTTTGCTATTTTATATTTTAACACAGAAGATCATCTCTGATATATATATGCTCTTCTGTCTTTATTCTTCATTTTATGTTGTTGTCTCAGGCTGTAAATATAACCCTGCTTTTTTATATCCTTTATTCTTCCACTACAGTAAGATCTTTGAAGGCAGAAAATGTCTTGTTCACTGTATCACCAGCATCTAGCATAGGGATTGGCCCATAGTAGCTGCTCAGTAAATATGGACTGAATGATAAGGAGTATTATCTTTTATTAACTTCATTGTCTAACTTGTATCCTTTGCTTTCTGTAGCCCTGGTAGCTGAAGAACATCTGACAGTGGATGCTAGGGTCTATTCCTATGCTCTGGCGCTGAAACATGCAAACACAAAGCCATTCGAAGTGCCCTTCCTGAAATTTTAAGGCCAGAAGAGTGTAGCCATGTTCTTCTAAATGAGGCCACAAGGCCTCCTTCACTAAGACTTTGTATTCATCTAAGAGATTTGAAAGTACCTTTTTCATAAAATAAAAACAACAAAGAATGCATGTGGTGGTATGGAATTGTAATTATAGGTAGTCTGTAGCCTTCGTTTAAATGCTGAACCCAGGTAATACTAATGGAAAACTACATAAATGCAGATATGCTCATTTAATCCATTTTTAAAAAAACTTCAGCCACTATTTACTGTAGTCCAGGAGATAAGGGTCCTACTATAGAAGAGACCTGAATTCTGAATTCTAAATTTGATCAACTATTCTCACCTCCAGACCCCCAACATAGAATTCTGTAGCTTAGTATGCAAATAACTATTTACTGCATTAGTGCTTAAACAGTTTTAAAACCACCACCACCACCACAACAAAATATATATATATGGCTTTCTTGGACCCTCCTAATTGATTTATCTGCTATATGGAATTAATCTGCATAGCAGAGGATGAGAGTAACATTCATGATAAGCAAATGCTTACATTTAGCTATTGTCATTATATCCACCTAACTAATACTGAAGGTAAACCAGCTCTTCTATAATGAAAAATGGTTGATTCCATTCACTATAACTAGGTTAAGAGGCTAATGAAAATATAGGACCCTTCCCTCTAAAGCATGTGGACATACTTTAGAATGTCACTTCCTAGTCTTACCGAAAAAAGTACTTAAAAAACCAAATCCATAGCAAAAGGGTTTACCTGGTTTGGGACATTATTATCGTCTTGGTGTTCAATCCTGAGTATTGCCAGCAAGGTTGGCAAGCAGCAGAAGCCCAATGCAAACTACTTTAAAGGAGAAACTGATTGTTTCTGGCTCATGCCATGCCTAAAGCCTGTCGTCCAAAATGTCTACCAGGGTTACTGGGCCATCTTACCTCTTAGCTGAGCTGGAATCTTGGGTTGACTTTTGTGGCCTCCAAAGTCCAGGGTCATTGCCTTTTCAGCTTAGCCCCCAACAGAAGTCTCAGGATGACTTCCGTTGGCCAGCCCTGTCTTGATTCAAGCCCTCAACCCAGGCGGGAGTTAGCCAGGCCCCTCAACTAGATAAAATCAGGCTGCTGATGCCAAAAATGCTGCAACACATTTCATTTGTCTACAGGTTCACTGACTTTTCCAGAGATATTTTTAAGCATAAATGTAAGATCTGTATATTGTACTCCTTAAGGATGGAAAGAATTCTGGAACCAGAGGACTGTATAAATCAAGTCTACTCTCCCAATAATACATGTTGTAAAAATTAAGCCCCAACTACTTGCTCTAATAGTAGCCTTCCCTTCTGCCTGTAACCCCTTTTTAAAAATCTTCACTTTTAAATGTGGGCGTCATAACTCTCCAGAGATCTTAATCCTTTTCCCTGAGCTCTCAAGGACCAAGTCTTCTAATTTCCCTTATTTATATCCCTCTTTCAAAATCAAGAAATTAGTCGTGTATAAAATACAAACTCTAGTATAAACATGTCTCTCTAAACAGACCAGCTCTTCCTAAGTCACTCCCTGTGGGAATTGAGAAACATTCTCTTAACTGTTGATGGAGAGACATTTGTTAACACCTACCTGTCCTTTCTGCTTTTTACTCCTCCTAAGAGTACAATGTAGAAGTGACAGCTAAATCCTTGCACATAATCTTAATGGTATTTATGTTATCTATAAACATCAAAGGCTATGCTTTGGAAATAAGTCAGTTTGAGAGCTTGCAGTCTGGACGTTTTCATCAGCTGGCACTAGTTTTCATCAGCTGGCACTATTGCTTTGGCAAGATTTAAAAGTTGAAGGTTTCCTATAAAAGCCGTATTTTTTAGCCTTGCTTGAAAAAAAATCAGATATAATAACACTAAGTCCCTGGTTCTATGGTAAAAACAGTCTGTAGCCCTTTGGAGATGTTCACCAATTAACCATCCTTGCCTGCTGTCCTACCTGTTTTTACTTTCTCTGCTTTGCCCCTGCAGTTATTTGGCTCTCTGATCCTAAGCTAAATAAGATACACTTCCTGCACTTACTAAGAAGCTAAACAATGATGGAAAACATACTTCAGAAAAGTCTTTCAAAAATTAAGTTTGATCTTCTTTTGGACAATAAAGCACATACTTTAAAAGTGAATCACTGATAAAGAACTGCATTTCAAATGGTGGCTGGGATGTCATTTGAGACCACTGTTTTCCTGTTTCCAAACATCAGTGACAAAACTAACTGAGCAACCTTAAGTGGGTCACCATCTCAACATTTTAAGATTAAGCACTAAACTACCTACATTTAACCTCTTGCAATATGCATCTCAGCATGGATTTTGGATGAATACAGTGAACCTACACAAAGCATTTAATATCAGATTTTTTTATTTTTCCAACACAACTGAAACAGTTGTATTAAATAAAAGTTTATAAGTCTACTGTTTACACTCATGTTGCTGCTATAAAGTACAACAACGTACACAGATTCCTAGCATGAATTACTCATTGTTCACCCCCACTGAGCTACAAACATTGCTTGAGAATTAGATCTTTGCTTTAGGGATTAAAGAAAAACTGGGGCATAGTATCTTTAAAGAGCATTCTCAAGTGACTTGAAATTCAAAGGCATAGCCAATACAGTAAAAACAGCACCAACTGTGCTGTCATGGGGAACAAAGACGAATGGAAAACGGGCAATAATTACAAGCAGTTTTTCTAGTGACATAAGCTTTAAGAAGCTTGATTTTGCCCACCTGGGCTAAGTGGCTGCTTTAAGAAGGGACAAATGGGGGGGTGGAATGGGGATACTATGAGTTTTAAAAGTATGAAAATTATATCTAAAACATAGATATAAATGTTCCAGAACTCACTGAATAAGCCCAAAATACTGGAAAGTGGCAATCTGAACTGCATTTATTTTTAAACAAGTGGGGGGAGTACTGAGTGTTTTGACCGTTGTGTGCAAAACTGACCCATGTCACCTCACCATCACTGAACACGGTAAGGCGGGTACACTGGTTTCCAGCGTCACAGGCAGCACTACATGTGTATTTTCTAACAAATAATGTAAACTTTAGTTTTAAGGCAGCTGGTACTAATGCTGCACACAGGCTTAGCTTGGTGCCCACTTCAGAAATGGGACAGTTAGCACTTGAAAAAAAAATGAGGGAGAAGAGGGGAGCCAGCATTATTTGACAAAAACTGTGTGTCAAAATGTTTTCCCTTCCCACAAAAAAAGTACTGGAACATTTAGAAAAACAAAGCACCCATCCCACCTACTTCAGCCTGTTCCTTAACAAATATTTCAAAATACTGATAGATAATAGTGACTGCAAGCAGAATTCCAGTGCCGGAGCCAATGGCCCCGAGGAAGTCAGCCAACACTGACAGGGCGCCAATGCACAAACCGCCGAACGCAGCTGCCGTGGGGATATACCTAGAAGACAAAACCAAGTCAGGCAGCAGAGGAAGTGAAAAGGGGCAACAGAAGCAGTGCTGTGGTGAAGTGTGATTAGTCTAATCCAACAGGGAGCAGTCTGCAGTACTCCACAGCAGTTACACATTGATGAAAACTGACCAAGAGAATGACTTACTCTGTAATTATGAGAAACCAGTAAATAGCCAAGAAAGGCAATACATGATTTTGATGGCAGGAGATAGAATCCTCAATGAGATTTAGGTATTAAAATGTTTAATATCATCTTAAAATGGGTAACCTTTAGCTCCCTTTTCTAGATAAACAGTACATCTCAAAATGATTTCTAAATACCTACCATAGTTATGTGACAAGATGTGATAATACTCTTCCAACAATAACTCAACTTTGGCTACATGTTAGAATCACCCATTAAATATAATGGGATTATATTTAAAATACTCCAGAAAGAAAAGAGGGAGATGGTAAATGAAACAATGACAGAGTAATAACTACTGAAGATGGATATACTTGGTTACATGCAGATTAATTATACTATTCTCTGAAATCTATGTGCTCAATAAATATAGTTTAAGTAAAAATACTAATTCTTTTTCAACAAATAATTATGGAACTGGATATCCACATGCAAAAGAAGGAATCTAGACCCATATCTTACACCAAACACAAAAATTAGCTCACAATAGACCAGACTGAAATGTAAGAGCTGAGACTCCTACGAGAAAAATCAATCCTTGTGACCTCAAGGTTAGTGGTTTCTTAGATAATATCAATAGCAGCACAAAGCATCCAAAGACAAGAGAGATACACTAAATGTCATCAAAATTAAAAACTTGTGCATTAAAGGGCACCATCAAAAAAGGCAAAAGACAACCCAGAGAATGAGACAAAATATTTGCAAACAACATACCTGAAAAGAGACATCAAAATACTTCTTAAACAATCTTACAACTCATTAACAAAGACAACCCAATTAAAAATGAGCAAAAGATTTGAGTACACACTCCTCCAAAGACATGAGATGCTCAACAAGGAAAAGCAAATCAAAACCACAATGAAATATCACTTCATGCCCACTAGGTGGCTACATACTAATCAAAATGCAAAAACTAGTGCTGGAGAGAATGTGGCTACTGGAACCTTCATACATGTACAGCCACTCTGGGAGATAATTTGGCAGCTCCTCAACATATTAAACACAGTTACTATATGACCTGACAATTCCACTCCTACAGAAATGAAAATATGTCCACATAAACCTTCTAAAAGTATGTTCATAACATTATTCATGATGGCCAAAAAATAGAGACAACTGGGGAATGAACAAATGAAATGTTATTATCCTTACAATGGAATATTATTCACAGATAATGGATGAACTCAGAAAACACTATGCTAAGTAAAAGAAGCTATTCACAGAAGACCACATATGTGATTCCATATGTATGAAATGTCCAGAGTAAGCAAATCTATAGAGACAGAAGGTAAAAAGTTGTTGCCTGGGGCTGTGGGGATGGGAGAGGGGTGGGAATGGGAAATAATGGGTATGAGGTTTCTTTCTGAGTGATGAAACGTTTTTAAAATTAGAGTGTAATGCTTACACACTCTCAGAGTATACTAAAAAAGAAACACTAAATCATGTCGTTCAAATGAGTAAATTACATAATATGTGAATTATACCAATAAAGCTGTTAACAAAAAACTGATGCCTAAGACCCACTCCAAACCAAATAAATCACAATTCCTGGTGGTATGATATTTGTAGTTTTTAAAAGCTCCCATATAATTTTATGTACAGCCAGCCAACAATGAGAAGAACCTCCTATAGCTTGGCTGTGAAGGGGAACACAATTCCAATTTAAATAACTTGGGTGTCAGTTTGATGTGTTAAATTTTGGTCCTTTTGTGTGAAGTAGAAATGCTTCAAATGTGAATTTAATAAAGAATAACATCTGGCAAGAAATGAAAGATTGAAAAACGGAGTACATGTGTCTCCCCCCACCCCCATCAAGGATGAACTCGAATTACCTTACCTATTAAGCTCATGGACCATAGAGGTATCTCTGTGGCCCCTCATTACCATCTGCTGTTCTTTAAGCTGTTTAGCTACCTGTCGAGAGAAAAACAACTTTTAAAATCAAACTGATGTCTCACTGTTACCTATCTTCCAGGTTCTGCGTGCAGTGCTTTGCACACACGAGTAAGACACGATAACCCTCAAGGAGGCACTGTCACATCACTCCTATTACTGCACAACCACCTTACCCGTTCATTACACCAGTGTTTCTGTCTTTCTGTTTTTACTACCACCTTCCTCCCTCAAGAAAAATTAATACTAAGGAATAAGACTCTGTCAGGTAGGGCTGAGCTCTGGAGGGTCACAAACTATTATAAAATCTATACATGTTTCACCTACCAGGAACCAATTTTAAACTGCTTGGGGATGACATTATCTCATTAAGAATGTATGAATTAAAGTTTAAATTACAAAAAAGGGTATCAACTACCATTTTGTCACCTAAAGTTTATAAATTATTTTGAAATGAACCAAATACTTACATCTTTGGCTGAGGAACCAGACACCTCTATCCACGTCTTAGAGAAGAATGCGCATGACCCCAGCATGAAGATGACATAAACCACCACGTGGACGGGATCCTCAAATATGGCACCCATGGACTCGGGAGGAGAAAGAAAGTAACAAAGGCCTCCCACTGGGTAAGAGCGAGCAGGTCCTCCCCCACTGACATCCTACAGAACAAGGACGAAAAGAACAAATGATCAACCTAATGTGTCAACCAAACATTTTTACAACTTTTCCAACTCCTCAGAAATTATGACAGTCTTTTAAGTTCAAAGCACCTACAGCTAATGGCTGTATATAAAAGGATTTGCTTTTGTATCTAATATCTTCACTCCTTCAAAATTATATAGTAAGCAACTCTTCAAGATGTGATATATAATTAACAGAAGAGCAATTAAAAAAAAAAACTATAATGTATCTATAAGAACCTTCCTTTCCTGAAAAAAGAAACATTACATTTATGGTCAATCTGATTACATTTAGAATCTGATTTTCTGAACTATGTAAGTATGCAACGTTAAGATCCTTACACATGATTTCAAAGTATTCTATTAAGAATTTAAGTGAAAGTGACAAGTCTAATAAGTCACTGACTAAACTTTATCTTGTTTGTATATAATAAGTTTTAATAAATATATAGAATGGGATTTTTATCTACACATATTTCAAGAATTTTTATAGTAATAGAAATGGCAAGAGCATGCGCATTTGCTCGTATTAAATGTAAGTTTTGGGATATAAGGTATGGGAAAGCAATTTCCAGTTGCAATGATTAAAATAGCTGATTCCTGAATTTTTATTTTCCAAATGATTCTTTTACTGTGCTCCTAGGATTACTATTCCCAAATCAAGAGCACTGTTTATAGACAAATTCAATTTCACAATAATTCTCTCATTTAAAAAAATCTCAGTGAAGTCACAACACACTCCATACAACCATTCAATGCATTTATTACTTTGAAATTGTTATAGTAATAATTACTGCTGGACTATTAGGTCATAAGGGGAGAAAAAGCTTTGTCCCCTCATCACAGGTAATCCAGTTTATTAAATGAATGGAAAAGGAGTACTATAGATAAAGGGAATCCTATTTCCTCCAACTAACATTCAAGAGCCACTGTCTTACCCTGTTAAACTTTAAGTTTCTTTAAAAATTACCTTCAGTAAAAGCAGAAATATGTCAGTCACTATAACTTATAATGCAAAAGATAGTATAGGTAAGATAAATACACAGAATAAGCACCATATTTCAGTATAATGACTATAAAAATATTCGTTAGTGGAATACAAATTTTAGATGAAGGGAAAATACTCCTTGGTCAGTTGATAGAATTTAAACCAATCAAAATTTAATCCTACAAAATCCTACAACACTTCAACAGCAATGTGGCTGGACTGCTTTAGAAGAAGTGGTAATAAAAAGGATCTGTAAAAGGAAGTCAAAATTTACTATGTTTATTTACTGACTAATTCTATATCTAGCAACTCTGTTCTCTCTTCAGTCTAGTAATTACATGCCTGTCTCCAGCCCCATAATCACAAACTAGTTTATTGCCATTCAGGCCATGAAAAACCAGGAAACAGGAAAGGATAATTTCTGTATCCCATACATTATCAACAAATAGCTTCTTGGCCCTGGCCAGTGTGGCCCAGTTGATTGGAGCACTGTCCTGTAGACCAAAGGGTCATGGGTTCGATTCCCAGTTAGGGCACAAGCCCAGGCTGCAGTTCAGTTCCCAGTCAGGGCACGTATGAGATGGCAGCAGGTCAGTGTTTCTCTCTCACTGTGTGTGTGTTTGTCTGTGTGTGTGTGTCCCTCCCCTCTCTCCAAACAGTAATGAAAAAATGTCCTCGGGTGTGGATAAAAAAAATTTTTTTTAAAAAGAAAACAAATAGCTTTGTTTCAAAAACCATTATTCTAGACAATAGTGAAAATGTGGATAACATAAAATCATGAGAGACACTGATTTTAGCCTAAAAAGTCACTCAAATGAGATATGAAAATGCTTTCTAGGTAAGTGACTCTGAAAACGTTGTAATAACTGCTTCAATTATGGCTCATCTCTTCTAGTTTATAAACATGAAATGCAAATTAGAATTTAAACAATAAATAACAAAATACTCACTGCCCACTGTCCTAGTATATTTACTAAAAAGTTGCCACTGAATCGAACAGACAGCATCTGGGAAATGACGTAGAGGTTTGACACCAAGGCCGACTGAAGAATAATGGGGATGTTCGAGGTGTAGAAAAGCTTGATGGGATAGCTGCTGTACTGTCCTCGATACCGGGCCGACTTGATGGGCAAGTCAACACGAAATCCCTAAAAAGCGGAAATTAAAAGAGGAACTGTATATATCACATATAGAATACACAGAGCCAAAACGTAACAGTAGGGAGTATGTAAAGACAATGCTAATAAAACTTAACCCTTCCACGCAGAGACATACAGACAGAAATCCCTTTTTATTTAATTTTCATTCTATGTTTTACTTTACACCTTAGAGTCTAAAGAATTATTTGCTTGACTAGATTTTGAAACACTGTCTTATTACATTTCAAATAGCATCCTTCTCTTTAAGAGCAAAATGCAAATCCATATCCCACTTCAGGAAAGAGAGTACACCTACCTGAAAATATATAACAACAGCGAACACAAAAACGGTAGCAATGAGGTTCATGAGATTGGGTAAGTTCTGACGGTAGAAAGCCTCCCTTAAAGCTCGGACTTTGTCGGTCCTGGTGGCCAGTAAATGAAAGAGAGCTATGACTGCACCCTCAAACTCAGTACCTGATAAATCGAGAGAGAAATGAACTGTAGACACATCATTCAAGTTTGTCCCAAGGGTCAAAACAAATAACCTTGAAACTTCGGCACACAGCAGAAAATATGAGTAAAAATAATTCATGTGTTTACGATACAGCCGTATGTGAAGCTTCTAAAAATATTTAGATCATTAAGGCAAAATGTATGTTCTTTAGTATAAATCTGAAGTTTTCTCAAGAGATTATTCTTGATGAAAACAGCCAAAGTAAAATAAACCAAAATAATACTTAGTTCATAATGCTTTGCTTCTCCTTTACTTTCAGGAAGGGAAGAGAGTATTGGGTGGGGGCAGAGGGGTGGGGAGGGAAGAAGGGTAGCAGCAGCAAAGCAGAGTAAAGAGATCAGAATCAAAAGATATGTTACTCGCCCTGGCTGGTGTAGCTCAGTGGATTGAGCATGGGCTGCAAACCAAAGGGTTGCCGGTTCAATTCCCAGTCAGGGCACATGCCTGGGTTGCTGGCCAGGTCCCCAGTAGGGGCCATGTGAAAGGCAACCACACATTGATGTTTCTCTCCCTCTCCTTCTCCCTCCCTTCCACTCTTTCTAAAAATAAATAAATCTTAAAAAATATATATATATATGTTAATCTATCGAACTTGCTTTTAAGTTTATTTTATCAGGATCATTAATAAACCATTGTTGCTATTTTCTTAAAGCTGGAATCAGTTTACATGTTAAACATTACAAATCTAGGATGGCATCTGAGAGAAGTAGATACGAGTAAGGGGAAATCAGAATTTTCTTTCCAAATTTAGGTACTTTTAACCAAGCCAAATGGAATAGCAGCAAAAGTATTAGTGCTCCCTGATGATACAAAGAATATCAGTTTTTTCATCTGAAAAATCTTAATCTACTACTTTTTGATCCCCCCAGCAATGCTGAAATCAGTCCAATTGATGAGTTCTGCAATGGCTTAGGCAAATAAAAATTTTTAAGTGTTTGTAACCACTGAAATTTTAAATGAGCAGAGGCTGAAATTTAGATATTCTTTTTGAAGTAATACTTCATACCCACAAACCTATGCTTATTAACTTTTGAACGATAAGCATCAACTGTCCTCCAGAACAGCAAGCCCAGATGTCTACAGGCTCACGATGCTCGGTTACGAGTTACTTTCCAGCACCCATCCAGCAACACTCGTGCAGCCGCAGTCACTGTGCGATGTACCTCTGCCAGTGTTAATAGTAGTGGGGCTAAAGGCCTTCCAGACAATGGTTTCACAGATGTTGGTGGCAATAAAGAGGGAAATACCAGACCCCAGGCCGTAACCTTTCTGTAGCAGCTCATCTAACAGCAGCACAATCAAACCAGCAACAAACAACTGTGGGGAAAGAAATGCAAGTAAGCGGAAGCAAGAAAAACTCAAGAAAGGGGAAGACAAGCACCAATGACTACTTTCAAAGTATGAGCTTGTCTAACATTCAAACCTAACAGGTGCAATATTACTATCATGACTCTCTGCATCTTTTAACCCACTTTAGTCAGAAGCCAATTCTGAAAAAGCAGAGGATTGGAAATATTGCTATATTATATAGCACATTTCAACTTTAAAAATAGACATTACCATCTGAACAATTTCCTTTACAGTAAGGGAAATAAAGCTTATTCCCTTAAACAAGGCTTATTGGAAAGACCACTATAAAACAAAAATGTTCACAATTGTAGAATTTAAGACAGCAAGAATCTGAACGTATCCCAAACATCTCCAAGTAAGTGAAAGGCCAAATGAATTATAGTGTAACAAGATGCAACTGCACACAGCCATGAAAGGAAATGTACGTGAACTATGTCGATACATTTTTAAAATATTATATATAAGAGTGTATATACTATATACACTATTATATATGTCCAGAGTAAGTCAAAAAGTAGAACACAAATTAATATGTACACAAATTACAACAATGTAAAAAATGCATTCTATACATATAGTGACAAAAACAATGTAAATTTGTAGATAGTTAAAGGTTCACTAGGTTCTTAAACTCGTATCTTTTTTAAAAAAATGAAAGTATACTAACTTTGATTTGTGTGAAATTGAAAATTCTTAATTTTCCTTTTGGAGAAGACATTTCTATAAAAGCATGCACCAATTAAAAATAAGCCCTAGCCTTGAAAGTGACCTTGGTCATATGACTACTTGCCCACACTTTAGTAACCTAATCAAGCAAGAAAATATGCTTCTATACCCCCAATTTCACACCTGTCTCCACTACAAAGACACCCTCACTATAGAGACGTGAGGAAATGCTACTTCCATTCCTCCCAGCTCTGAAGCATCCCCTCCATACTCACTCATTTCCCTGATAGAACCCTATTAGAATAGAGAACAAAGTACAGTACACCATATTAAACGTGCTTAACTTACACCGGGGTTTCTTTTCCCCCGTTTGACTGCTATTTCAGTGGTTGTACAAAGCCTAACTTGTCTACTGACAGCCTTTTAATTTAACTTTCAATGGACTGGAAAAAGAGTATCATTCTCAAAACTTCTAAGTGAGCTGATAAATCCTTTACTGTTTGAAAATCAAGTCTGACATTTTGACCAAAAAAAAAAAAAGTTAGGACTTATTACAACATTTTATTTTGACCACAATTATGTAATGGATAAATACTCCCAATCATACAGAAACGCAAGCGTATACAGGGAATAATAACTGTCCACAAACTACCAGCCAACCAAAAAGTATTATCATGGGCTTCTGACTAATTGACTAAGTTACTTGTCCAGAATCGTATGGGCAGCTCTTAGTCAACTTAATTCTTCAAACCACCTTTTCAGACCAATGTCCATCAGATGATAAGAGTAATCTGTGTATATTCCATGAAAATCAAACTCATTTTTCTAACTGAAGAAAGGAATTATAGAGAAACCTAAATAGGAAATGGTTTCTATAATTAAGTAAAATAAAAGATGGTAAAACGTATACAGCCTTTGAGAAGATTTAGACACCAAGAAGCTGCAGCACCTCACTGACTAGAACGGTGGTAAGAACTGAATACTAACTGCATGCTCTTGTAGAATGTACACTCTCTATGAGCTGAGGCAGGTATAAAAATAACACCACACATTTCAACCCTACAGAGGCAGGCACGTGCAGACGCACAACTTAGTTTGACAAAACAATACTTCCCTTTACAGTGTGCCATGCACACTGTTTCAATTTATTTTTATTTTAATCAAGACCACTACTTAGATTTCAAAACTCACTAATTGAAAGACACTGACCATGTGAATGGAAAGAATAATTAAGGTAAGAAATACTTTAAATAGCAACATGCGAAAAGTTCTTAAAACCTATGTTTCTAGGTAAAACCACACTGATCCAATCATATCTCTTCAGTGTACCCACACATTTTCGATATTAGCTATGCGTTAAAAAGATGCAAATGACCCTGGCTGGTATAGCTCAGTGGATTGAGCATGGGCTATGAACCAAAGGGTCACTGGTTCAATTCCTAGTCAGAGTACATGCCTAGCTTGCAGGCCAGGTCCCCAGTAGAGGGAGTATGAGAGGCAACCACACATTCATGTTTCTCTCCCTCTCTCCTTCTCTTCCCCTCTCTCTAAAAATAGATAAATAAAATCTTCCCACTACTCACCCATGATTAAACATATTTCCCTACATATTAACTTTAGAAGAATTTACCACAAGCATTTGTACACCAGAATTTATGTAAACTATATATATTCATTTTACTTGTTTCATTCCTGATGTAACTATTCCTGGATTTTTAATACTGAATAAAAAAATTAAAATGGCTTAATTCCATTTTCTATCAATTTAAATTTATAACTGACTCATAAAGATGTCAGTATTTTATCTAAGTAACCCAGAACTGCTCAGCTGAGGTTCCATAAAAGTCTAAAACTAGCCTTAGTAAAATACTTGAAAAATTTTACTGATGTATAATGTTAAGAACTAGATGCCAATTCTGAATATCTTAATTTTTTAAAAAGATTTTATTTACTTATTTAGGGAGAGGGGAAGGGAGCGAGAAAGACAGGGAGAGAAACATCAGTTGGCTGCCTCTTGTACACACTGCGACCCAGGCATGTGCTCTGACCAGTGTCCTTTCACTTTGCAGTACAACACCCAACCAACTGAGCCATGGCAATTCTAGTACCTTTTAAAAATTAGTGTTATTCTAAAATATGGGTTGCGTAACGCATATGCTAGTAAAACAAAAGACAACAATAGGTGTATCAGTATCCTCAACAATGCCAAAAGCAGATGAAGAAAATTTAAGCACTGAAGGACATTAAATTCAGTTTTCAGACAATCTTCTCTTCCATTCATTCCAACTTTTCTTCCTCTAATTCCCAAGGCTGTAAGTTTGCTTATCAAGTGTTTTTTTAAATGGAGATATAATGACAATGTTATTCTTTAAAGAAATTTACCTTATACCAAATGGGAACACACAGGGGCTCAGGAAACTGCCCAAAGACTCTGATTATTCATTAAAAATTCCTCCCCTGTCAAAACCCAAAATACTTCTATCTCATGGGAAAAGACCTCCCTATTGTTAATGATGCCAATAAATACCCAAACACTCTAACTCTGCTTGTTCTAAATCACACTCACTAAATGATCTCTTACTATGATCTACTTCCTAAATAAGGTTTCTTACTTAAAAAAAAAAAAAGAAGAAGAAGAAGATAGTTAACTATGCCAGTCTGACATGGTCATTTCTTTTTTTTTCCTTTTTCTTTTTAGAAACAGAGAGAGAAACATTGATTTGTTGTTCCACTTATTTATGCATTCATTGGTTGCTTCTTGTATGTGCCCTAATCGGGAATTGAACCTGCAACCATTGCATACTGGGATAATGCTCCAACCAACTGAGCCACTTGGCCAGAGCCCATTATTTCTTAATACATATATTAATAAACTAGTATTTTGATTTTATTTACAACTATTTTTCTGACCTGGAGCCTTCTGCCCATTAGAAAAAAAATTTCCTGAATTAATCCTAATTTCACGGGATGAGCAAGAGGCATTTCCAAGATAAGCAGGACTCCAGATACCTGCGCAGTGTTTAATTTAAACTTTTTTTTTTAATTTTTATTTACTGATTAATTTTTTATTTATTTTTAGAGACGCGAAGGGAGGGAGAAAGAAAGGAAGAGAAACATCAATGTGTAGTTGCTTCCCATTCGCCCCCTGGCCCACAACCCAGGCACACACCCTGACTGGGAATCGAGCCAGCAACCCTGTGCCCTGCAGTCTAGCGCCCAGTCCACTGAGCCACACCAACCATGGCTAAACTATTTTTTTTTAAGTCCAATAAATAACTATATAATTAAAGTACAATACATTCTTGGGCAACTTCTATAAATGATTTTAAAAGACTGTACATTACAGAAATATCTACCAAACTTTACACACTTTATGATACTTAGTAGAGGAATAATAATGTTGGTCTTCAAAAATTCCATTCCAAAGCATCCATTTTAGAAATTCATAAAATACACGCATGGGTATTTATATAGTATTTCACTGCCTCAAATACTGTACATTATTTCTAATGGCATTATTTTGTGTGCCACTGAGAAAAATAAACTGCCAATTAAACTATGACACAACTTATTACAAAGAAATTTTATTTTCTACTTACAAAGAAAGTTATTTTTAGATGCAATGTAGCTGGCTCTCTCTGTGCCTTTATGTATCTACAACAACTTTATTTCAAAAACAAATCACAGAAGAGCTTTGGAAGACATTCTAAAAGATAATTAAAGTCAAAGGTATGTTACATCAACGACTGGTGTGATCATATGAATAGCTACAGTCAAGCTGATACACACACAGGAAAAGTCCACCATCATGACTGCCACCAGGCTGACGACAATTGTAACACACTATCCACTGTAAGAAAATGCCCGGGGCCGCAGCAGGTAGCTCAGTGGGTTAGTGTTGTCCCAATATGCCGAGGCTGCAAGTTTGATCTCTGGTCAGCACATACACGAATCAATCAACAGATGCATAAGTAAGTGGAAAAACAAATCGATCTGTGTCTCTCTTTCTCTAAAAATAAAAATATTTTAAAAAACACATCCTGATCAGACATCAAAATGTGAAAAACGTGCATCTTACAACTGATGAAATGCAGCTGATCCATAATTCATTATGTCACACAGTTTTGAGGCTATCAGAATTTTAAATTTTCACATCAACATAACTGATACATGTCACTTCAACAATCAAAATACTATAATTAAATAATTCAAAAGTAAGAAACTGAACATATCAATCACCTAAAGAACTGTTAGGAAAAGGGGATCAAACTGTTTTGTCATCTGCGTATAAAAATAGGCTCTCCTACCTGAATAATGATAAGGAGGCAGATTCCGGCCCCCATTTCAGCAGGGTCCCCGTACATGCCCGTCATGACGTACACAATGGCTTGCCCAATGGTAATGATCATACCAAACACTGACAAAAATTGAGGGGGAGGGAGTACATGTTACAACACAGACATAAAAAGACTAGAAAAACATCTTTACCACAAAATCCCTAAATTGAAAAGGCTCTTTAATTGTATTAATGCTCACATTTCTGGGCTCCATTAAATAAAGCTCTATCTTTGGGTGTATCTCCAACTTCAATGATTTTGGCTCCAGCTAACAACTGCATAATCAAACCAGATGTTACAATTGGGGAGATACCCAGTTCCATCAAAGTGCCTGTAAGGAAAGAGGAAAGAGGTAAATAATCTTTACTATACACAATACAGATTACCTCGTAAGTGCCCCAGTCCTTAAATACATCCACAGAAATACATACTCAAATGTTAAATAAGCAAATTTTCATTTCTTAAACGTTAAATTACTCAAAAACTCTACTAACACAACCTTGCAACAATGCATTAAATAAACATTACTATAAATACTATATAGGATGTAAATTCTGAACTTAAAATGTTAAAGAAATCTGTTGAAAAAAATCTTCCAAGATTTCTGTCCAAATCATTATTTTTAAAACTTACACTAAACATTTTATTTTAATGCAAAATTAAAAATTACATACCATGCCCAAAAATTACATATCAAGGTAATATAAAAAATGACATTTAAAAAGATTTGTCACTCTTGTAATGCAGTATCTAAAACTACATAGAAAGTCAACTAAAACAATGTAGAATAGTTAGTGGTATGGAAATGTTCTTGACACAGTGTGTAGCAAAAAAAAAAAAGAGAATAAAGAAAATCTGTAAAAAGGTCAAGAACCAAAGTTCTAGACAGTGCTAATCATTCCATTTTCTATACACATCTATATTCTGTACATATTTCTATAATTAGAATGAACACATGGTTCTATAATTATTTACGTATTTCTCTCTTCTCCAAGGCAATGAGTTTCTTTTATCTAATTCACCTACTCCTTGTGGACTCAAAAAATAGTTTCTACATTTTCAGATCTATTTGATGTCAGCACTAGTATAGAAGCAAAAGAAAAGAAGTACATACCTCTGTTGGATGCAAGAATAACTCTCATCCAGTAAAAAGGATCTGCAGAATCTGATGACATGATTCCAAATAGTGGTATCTGTAAGATAACGAAAAACATTTTACAAAAATGTAGTATCTAAATTAAGTCTGAACTTATTTTGTAATGCATTCACAAAATGTTAGCAATACTTTAAAAAGAAACCCTCTCATTCATATTCTTTAACAAAACAAGTATACCTTAAGGTAAAGTTTTTCAATGAGAACAAAAACAATAGAAATCTTTACTTATAGCATTTTACTAGTAAATACTCCTGTCAGTATGAAGATTTGTTGTACATCAATGTGAATATACTTAACAGTATTGAACTGTACACGTAAACCTGGTTAAGATGGTAAATTTTGTATTTACCACAATTTAAAAAAATACTATCAGTAAACTATAGAACATACCTACCTCACCACAGAATAATTGTGCAAAGCTATGAGTCCTAATGACAGGCAAGGTCACATTCCAAATTAAGGCTGAAGATGAAATACACAGTAGAAAAATTATGCAGCCACTACAGATTGTACTTATGAAGCCTATTACAGAATGAGGAAGTGCTTATATTGTAATATTAATTACAAAACAGTGGTTGTAACCTGAGGCAACTTTTGCTCCTGGCCCCCATCCCCAAGGAACATCTGGCAATATCTGAAGGTACTTCTGGTTGTCACAACTCAAGGGAAGATGCTACTGGCATCTAGCGGGTAAAGGTCAGGGATGCTGCCAAACATCCTACAGGACAGCCCTCCACAACAAATACTTACCTGGCCTAAAATTTACTGCCATTGTTGAGGAACCCTGGCATATAAAAGGAAAGGTGCAAATTTTGTATATTTAAAGTAAAAGTCTGAGGGAAGGGAGGCATAAGGGGACTAAATGGTAATGCAAAAAAAATACAACAAATTAAATAATTAAAAAAGAAAATTAAAGTCTAACACTCTAAAAATATGTATAGAAGATAATAAGGTATAAATGTTTTTTTATATCCTAAACAATGATTATCTGTAGGTGGTGAGATCATGATTGACTTTTCCTCTATTCTTTTCTGTATCAAAAATTTTCTAAAATAAGCACATAATGTTTCCTATTATATGACCCGTGTTTAGGACACAGCACTGGGCCAAACCCCTCTCCCACTATGTGGGAACCAGATACAAAGTAAAATACACTTCCAGTGTTCAAAAACCTTCTCTATATGAAGCTGATTTCTTTTCATTGTAAAAGATGCTGCCAGCAATTTTAAACAACCCATCTGGTCAACCTTAACCTGAGTATCTGAATTTATTAGCTGGGGTGCAAAACTAATAAAAACAAGAAGCTCGGATACCTGAATTATTAGCTGGGAGCAAAACTGATGAAGAAATAAGCATGGATCTACAGACATCCTTCAGCGAGGAAGGAAGTTATATAAAAACCAACTAATGCTACCAGATAGGCCATATCAAAATATTCTCTAAGTGGGAAATAGGTCAGTAAAATTACTTTCCTTAAGTGCATCTGGTAGAGAGAGGTACTACACCACCATGGTTAGACTCTATGCGGGATACTGAAGAAGTCAGCCAATCTCCTCTAAGAAATGGTAGTCCCTCCTCTCCTGTGGCAAACAGGATTATGAAACTCAGTAATTGTACCAATTACTCAGCACTGAACATGTACTCGGTACTGTACATGTACAAAACCATGTACACTACTCAGTGCTATACATGTACAGAATCATGTACAATAGTTGGACGACAACAGGAGCTATTTCCCGTGACTCTGTCACAGTTGCAGAGTTCCAGACTTTGCACTATATTATATCTAATAATTGGTTGCAATCAGACAAAATATAGCATAGTACTTCAGAGAAACAAGAATTTCATGATTTAATGGAAATCCTTAAATACCCAGATGGACAAACAGAAAGCTAGCACTAGTGATTTCCAAAGACAGTGGGAAGTGAAAGCCAAGAAAGATATTTCTGGGTTAAGATGGCAAGTTGCAATTAAAGAATTTCCTTCCCTCACACAAGAAAACACATTATTTAACAACATGTAAAAAGAGTAAAAGCTAACAAGAATTTTAAAAGCTAAGGAAAACAAAAATAAAATCCGTAAGGTGGCAAACGAGAAGAGGGATGATAAACACGAAGCACAGGTGGCCATGGGGGAGGAATGAGCAGACGATGGAGGAGCAGAGAGACTCAGCACAAAGCTGCTCCAACATCACAAAGGGACGGCAAGAGAACCCTCAGAATTCCCACTGCATTTCAAATCCACCCCAGACCAGAGCAGACTGCCCAGATTCCTTTTCTACCCCTTGGACTAGGAGGGGAATAGAAAGAGCAGCTGAGAAGAAATGATGACAGAAGGGGCCAGGGGGGCTCTCTCTCTGATGGGACTGACGATGACATGCCTACACTGAACTAGGAATTGGGCAATGGTCTGAAGTTGGGAACCCAACAGAGCCTGCTCAGTCAGGTGGGGAGAATCCTCACAAGACCTTGAACAAAACTTTAAGAAGAAACAGAAGGCTGAGCAAGGCAGCGTTTATTGCACTTACCTCAGCTTACCTCACCTTGCACCATTAAAGGATGGAAGAAAATGAGTAAAGAAAATGAGGTAGAAGACACCAAACCCTTAAATTGTAGCTGGAAAGGGGAGATAAAGCTGTTTGAGGTTCAAGGGGAAAGAGAATCAAGAAATCACCTACACTGAGCAGGGAACTGTCTAAGCAGGAGAAAATCAAAAAGACACAGCTTGGCAACTATGTAAATATACTATGGAAAGAAAAATAAAGTAACATAAAATGCATAAATTTACTGCATGAAACAGTCATGGGAAATGTCATACTTAAAACATTTACCACCTAGCCTTTTTCAGAAAAAGGTCAGCTGACCCCTGGATTAGAAGCTGCACTCCTGTCAAGATGGCAAGTCTCTCAAAACTGATCTGCAAATTCAATGCAACACAAATCACAACCCCAGCAGTCTTCCTATAAAAAACAGTAAGTTGGTTCTAAAATTTATGTGGACATATGAAGAACCTAGGATTTTTAAAAAGAACAACAAAGTTAGAGGACTAGTATGACCTGATTACAAGACTTAGCATAAAGCTGCAGTAAACAAAACAGAGTGGTTTACCGTAAGCACGGACACAGATCAATGGAACAGAACAGAGAATACAGAAATAGATCCATCCATTTAGGGTTAATTGATTTTCAGCAAAGAGGACAAGGTAATTTGTTGGAGAAAGGATATAGCTTTTTCAGCACTTGCTGTCTATACAGAAAAAGAGTGAACCCCAACCTTACCTCATGCCATACACAAAAGTTAACTTGAAATAGATCAGAGACCAAAACATACAAGCTAAAACGATATTTAAATATATTTATTTTATTTTATTTTCATTTATTTTGAGACAGAAGAGAAGGAAGGGAGGAAAAGAGGGAGAGAAACATCAATGTGCAGGAGAAAGATCAATAGGTTGCCTCTCACACACCCCCAACTGGGGACCTGGCCCACAACCCAGGCACATGCCCTGGCCAGGAATCAAACCTGGGACCTTTCAATTCACAGGCTAGCTAGTGCTCAATCCACTGAGCCACACCAGCAAGGGCTATTTATTGATTTATTTTTTAGAAAGAGGGGACGGGAAGGAGAAAGAAAGGGAGGCAAACATCAATGTAAGAGAAAAACATTGATTGGCTGCCTCTTGCACACACCCCATCTGGAAACCCAGCCCCAAACCCAGGCATCTGCCCTGACCGGGAACCAAACCAGTGACCTTTCACTTTGAGGGAGAAAGCCCTACCAATTGAGTCACACTGCTCAGGACGAAACTATAAAACATTTAGAAGAATGTGGGAGAAAATTTTCGTGACCTTAGAACAGGTAAAAATCTTAGCCAGGAAACAAAAACCGTGAGCCACCAAAGAATAAGATAACCTAAACTTCATTGAATTAACAATTACTGCTATTCAAAAGATACTAAGAAAATGAAAAGGCAAGCCATGGACTAGGAGAAAATATTCAAACCCTGGCTGGTGCGGCTCAGTGGACTAGGAGCTGGCCTGCAAACCAAAAGGTCACTGGTTAGGTTCCCAGTCAGGGTACATGCCTGGGTTGCAGGCCAGATCCCCAAATGAGGGCTTGGAAGAAGCAACAGATTGGTGTGTCTCTCTCCCTTTCCTTCACTCCCCCTTCCCCTCTCCCTGAGAAATAAATAAAATCTTTAAAAAAATTTTAATTAAAAATAGAAAATATTCACAGTACATATATCTGACAAAGGACTTATACACAGAAAATATTAAAAATCCATATAATTCAATAATGGGACAATAATCCAATTTTTTTCAATTGAGCAAGAGATTCAAAAAGATATTTCATAAAAGATAAGTACCTAATAAATACACAAGAAAGTTCCTCAGTATCATTTACCAGGGAAATCTAAGTTACAACTTCAATATCATTTATCAGCATAATGCAAATTAAAGCCACACCCACTGGAAGGGCTAATATTAAAATGCTCAACAACAGCAAGAATAACAAGGATGCAGAGCACTCGAACTCCTATACATGACTAGTGGGAATATAAAATGGGGCAACCACTTGGTAAAGAGTATGACAGTTTCTTACAAAGTTGAAGATATACTTGCCATACGATCCCGCAATTCTTCTAGATATTCACCCAAGACAAATGTAAGCATGTCTACAAAAAGTCTGGTTCACAAATGTTCACAGAAACTTTATTTGCGATGGCCAAAATTCGGAAACAATGTCCAACAAATGACTAGGCGAACAAATTGTGATATAGTATGCAGCGGAACACTTCTAAGAAATAAAAAGGGATAAATCACTGCTATCCCAACAACATGAATGAATCTCAGAAAGCTGATGAAATTAGGTACTAGGGAGTAATACTGGATACCATTTATACCAAACTCAAGAAAAAATGAATCAGAGTACAAGAACGGAAAACAGACCAGTGGTTGCCTGATACTGGAGGTGAGGTGAGGATTTACTGAAACAGGTTACAAGGGACTTTCTGGAGTGATAGAAATGTTTTATATACACTGAGATAGTAAGTATGCTTACTGCATACTTACATGTTTGTCAAAACTTTTAAAAACCAGGTGTATTTTACCATACAAAAATTATACCTTCTTAAATCTGGTATTTTTTAAAGGGAGGGAAGGGAGGGAATTTCTAAGATGTTCAAAGTATATGGTAGGAATATAGATGATTATGATTTTCCTTTGCACACTTCTATATTTTTAAAAAGTTCTCCCTGACCACCCAAATCAATTTTAAACTAAGTACAATAAAATAATGATCAAATTGTTTCACTCTTCAAAAAATATATTTAGCTTTTCCCCAAATTATAGACTTAATAGGTTTTACTGCTTCTTAATATAATTGTTTAAAACTTCTTCCATGTATTTCAATAGCTTTTCAAAATCCTCAAAAAAACTTTCACCTAAATTATCTAATTCAATCCTCACAACAACCCCATGACATGGACAGATCACATTTTATAAACTTAATCTCTGAAGAAAAAGTTTAAAGCATCACTGAACTTTATTAATTTACAAACACAGTATATCCCTGGGGTTCTAGAACTTAGCTTTTTGAGTTTTTTTAAATTAATACCTGCTATCCACAACATGATAAATGGCATACAAAATGGAACTATCTATGTCCAATATATATGTCAACAGCTTAACACTTTTATATATAAAAACCTATCATAAATCAATAAGGAAGAAACCTCAAGGGAACAATGGGTAAAGATCATTAACAGAAAACTAAAAGAGGAAATGTTCAAACCCACTAGTAAACCAGAAGAAATACAAAGTAGGACAAGATAACTATTTTCACAATCAACTCATTAAAAAGAGTAATAATGCTAAAAATAATTCAGTACATTTTTTAACTAAAATAAATATCTCAAATTCTAACCAATCAAAACCTTAGAACAGTACATTTATTTAATATTATGGTTACATACCTGACAACATACTAAGAAAATGAAGAGCGTTATAGCAGTCCACAGTACCTTCTCTCTAAATTGGATCTTACAAGATAATACAAAGAACAGTCAATCAAAATCAAGAAAAAGCAAATATAAAGCAAAACTCCGTATTAAAGCATAGCCACCATTCCCCATCAGGACATGCTATTTTTAACTCTTAAAATACTCTCACCCTTGCCCTGGCCAGTGTGGTTCAGTTGGTAAGAGTGTCATCCCATAGACCAAAAAGTCATGTGTTCGATCCCCAGTCAGTGCATATACTCAGGCTGCAAGTGTAATCCCTAGTCAGGGAGCACATTAGAAGGCAACCAATCAATGTTTCTCTCTGTCTCTCTGTCTCTCTGTCTCTCTCTCTCTCCCTGCCCTACCTTCCCCCCTCTCTAAAAGCAATGCAAAAAATGTACGCGGGTGAGGATAAAAAACAAATACTCTCACCCTCGTCAGCAGCAGCTAAAGCACTAAAGCAAATAACTGAACTTCTCAAATATAACTTTACTTTTTTCAAGAATATAGTAATTTAAATACAGGTAGTCTTCAGCACACTATACCGTGTTAACTAAAACTGAAAAGGACGCAAGGCAGGACACAATCCAATATGCACACATTTCAGTCAATCTAATATTGTGCAAATCTAGGACTGAGTGTAATATTACATGAACACCTATTTTTATAACCTCAAAGCAATAAAAGAACATACTTCTAAATAATAAAAAAGTAAGTTTAACAGAAGTTTTACTTATCTCTTTCTATGTATGTCCCTGTGCCTGTTAGTTTCATGAGAAATCGAAAGTACAGTAGAAGAGGAATGTCTGGGAACTGGCCAGTTTGGATTAATAAAATTTCTGGAATTTAAATACCTCATCTCCAGAAGTACACAATGATGGAAAACAATTTGATGGAGTCACAATATCTTCTGAATGCATTCCTGTGATTATTCTTTGCATCAAAAATGGAAAGTATATATTGGCACAGCTGCAATTCATTTATGCAAAACAGTTGTACTCACCAAAACAGACCCAGCAGACAGGGCCATTCATAGTGCAGTGGGTCACATCATTAGCAAGCACACTGCACACCCCATACTATGGGAATTATAAAGATCACTCCAGACAGGGAAACACTATACCTTGTCTAACAGGCCAGATAAACACTTGGTTTGGAAATGTTAGAACTTAAAGAACAGTTATTTTTGAAACCATGAGATAAGCTATCTAGATTTAAACAGACCTCTACTAGTTTTATTCACTTTGTGCCTCCTGCAAGGAAAAGGAACAGGTAACGTTTTCCAATTACGACCACAATAGGGTTGAGGACAATAAATCAATCTTGCTGGCTTAGCAAAATGTTAGGTACCCTCTATATTGCTAAAATATTATACTTACTTTTCTTTCAGGTTTCTGTATTTCTGGTAGAACTGCACAGAAAGGTTTGATAACTTCTAAAAATTTGACTGTGGGGAAAAAAAAGAATGCATTTCCCTATTACAAAGTTTTTTTCTTTTTAAGAAATGTATCTTTTTACAGAATCAAATGCCAATGTCCTCTAACTTTTAATGGCAATCCATTCCATTCCCTTTACCCAAAATTGATCATAATGCTCTCCATTTCAGATACAGAAAGAACCCCCCCCCCAAAAAAAAATTCCCAAATCCTAAAGGTTTAAGGGCTCGGTAAGTAAAAGACAAGTAACACAAGTATCCTTTTCATATGATTTTGTTTCTTCATGCTTGTATCCAACCCTTTCCCACATAAAGTAATAATTCAATGGAAAAAAAGAGCAAATAAATGCAGCCTACTATGGTACCCAAACACAATGAATTCAAAAAGAAAACAGGAGATATCAGAGGAAGAATAGAAGAGGACAGTACAACAGGAAATGGGCTGAAACTGCAGAACTGATTTAGACTGAAAGATGCTGCAATGAGTAAGTGAGCAAGATCATGGAATCACCTTTATAGATAACTTTTACTTCATTTCATTCTCACTGTTCATTGCTTGGTTGCTTTCCCATATAATGGTCTCAAAGTAGTTGCTTAGGTACAGCAGACAGCCCAGAGAATGTCAATTTACATTTCATCAGACATTACTGTCTTCCCAGACAACTCTTTTGATATATAAAAGATAAACCAAGGTTCTTTAAGGAGAGACACCATCTTCTGGCATGACTGAAGTCAAGTACTGCCAAAATTACTGGAAGATGAAGATAATCTCAGACTTCAGTCTCGGCCAGCGTTGCAATGTGCAGAAATACACGAGGCGACAACTAGCTATTAGTTATAATCATCCTCCCCTATACACATTGGACTTTGTACCAGTACCATGAAATTGTTTTAAAACTGACAGTTATACTTCAGCAGTAAGCCAAAAGTCTGTCTTTTTTAATAAAACCTCTCAAAATAATGGCATTCACTGATTTGATAGAAGAATTCTGAAATCCTCATGGGCAAATAAATATTTGTAACCCAAGTAACATTTTGGACTATTTGGAAAGTAAATCTCAATTTTAAGTGTTCATCTCTAATGTAAAACAAGTAGCAATCACATCAGGAAACTTCATGGAATCCCTTAATCCTTTTCCTGTCTCACCTCAATCCAAGTCACCCTCCTCCCAGATTTCTGGCATTTTTTGACCACCTCTGTTGGAGTATTCATGTTCAAGCAATGCTTTTGTCTGCTACATGTCGACTCAGTGTTGCAGAATTTTACCCATTACACTGTAAATTAAAGGCCGGGGTCTCCTCTGCTTCCTTTCTAGGTTCCCGCAAAAGTCCACTAGTTGGCCAATGGGTGCACAGCTTGGGTCTGCAGTTACCCACTCATCCTACAAATATCTGAATAGCTATGTAATATGTGTGATGCTGAGTGTTTAGGAGAAGGCCCTCAAAAGATCCCCGTAATATAAGGCCTTTTCCTGAAGGCGTAAAGAACCTTACAGAAAATTTTCAGAAAACGCCACAGAATGACTTAAATAAAATTTTTAGACAAAACGCTATGCTACCTAACGCACCCCTTTCCTCCCCTAAAACACTTGCCACGCATCACTTTTCTAAAATTAAACAAGTCAGAGAACTTTATTCATCACAACTAACATGCCCAAAAAGGCTGATGTGGGAATAAAAATACGAACTTTCCAAACTCCTGAAAAATTCAAAGTGGTCGAGGTCTTACCTGCTTCTCTACCTCCCCGCCCCCAAACCAGTGACCTCCCCGCGCCGTTCTCCACCCTTCTCTATCCAGGGAAAGCAAATACCGGGCCTGCACGTCCCGGTCCCCGCAGCCGGCCCGGGAAAGATCTCCGAAGGCTGGAGGAGCCTCGACTAAGGCCTCCGGCCCACGTCCTACACAGCGGCCCGCGCCTCCCAGGTCTGAGGGCTGGGCGACCCTGAGCGGGCGCCAGCCCCAGGACACGCAGGCCGGCGGGCCCGCGCCCTCGGCGACAGGCGCGCTCCACATGCCACCCGGCAAGCCGGGCCACGACGCCACTACTCACTGCCCATGGCGGCGGCTGGGGCGGCCCACCGGGGCACAGCTGCCTCGGTGCTGTCTTCGCTAGGGTCTCACGGGCCGGCCACAGCTCCAGCTCTGGCGGGGATCCGGCAAGCTGCGCTCAGGCTCCGCCCCGGATTACGTGGTACGCTTGTCCGCTCGCGTAGCCCCGCCCCCTGACGGGGCAGGGGTCATTGGCAGCCGGCGCGGCCGACGTCCTCCGCGTTGCCTTGGCCACCGCCGCCCCAGGGCGTGCTCCAGCCAGCCTGGGCCTTTGGGACTACTTCGAGTCCGTGGAGGCTCAGCCCCTAATACTCGGAGCCCGTGTCCGAGCTCAGTGTCAAGGAATTTCGGTTTCCTAGACAGCCACGTGGGTCCCAGCACCCAGGGCACGCGAGGCTGGGGATGGGGGGAGGGCTGGTCAAGACCCCGGCCACGGGAGCGCCAGCCCTGGATTCTGTCCCGAGGGCTGACCCTGAGCCGCCCCAAAAGCCAGAGTGACCCAAGCAGCCGTTCTAATTTGCTTCCATCATATCGGAACCTGTTGGAAGTTTTTAAAAATATGTGACACTTCGTAAGTATTAGCTTGTGAAATCTCCGCTCTCTACTACCTACGATCTTTCAGCTTCTCCAAAATGCAGAGATCAGGATTTTGTGCACTGGACTGGTCTGTTCTTATCGCTTCTTCAATGACAGCGTATAACGGAAAGTATACAAGTCTTAGAAATCAGCCAGCCCTCTCGATTTTAATCCTTTCTCCACTTCTCTTTTTTAAAAAAGATTTTATTTATTTTAGAGAAGGGAAGGAAGGGAGAAAGTGCTGAAGAGAAACATCAATGTGTGGTTGCCTCACCCCAATGGGGAGGTGGCCCTCAACCCAGGCACGTGCCCTGTCAGGGAATCTTTCCGGCACCCTTTGATTCCAAAGCCAGCCCTCAATCCACTGAGCCACTCCAGCCAGGGCCTCTTCTCCACTTCTTAAAGGCTTTGGGAAATTAGCCTTTCTGAGCTACATGGGTAAAATAGGGGTAATAATAACCACTTTCTATAGGTGTGAAATCAAACATCGAGATATAGAAGGCCCTCATGTATTTTCCTTACTCAAATTTTAAACCCCTGCAGTGTAACTCCTCTAACATATACTGAAACAAGCTATTTCAAAGGTCACAGATGACCTATAATCACCAAATGCAGTGATCTGTTCTAATGCTTACATCTGTGTGTGGGTGATTCCTCAAGCCAAATCTAGTCAGGGTCTTCTGAACCCTTTCACCACTAGGCTGTATGTACATTAGCCCACAAAGACTTGAGCAAAAACTAACATAGTTTCTAACAGCTCTGTTCTCGGATCACCCTGACCCCCACTTAAAATACATACCTGGGAAAGCTCAAGGCCACCAAAGAATTTACCTCTTGTTCAGGCAACATCTGAAGATAGGGTCTCTGTCTCCCAGCCTTAGTCTGAGGGTAGGAGCCTAACTTCCATCAGTCCCAGTTAACAAACCCAGATGTGTTTTATATGGACCAAATCCTCCTTCCTGCTTTTTGTAATTTTCAACTTCCCTGACTCTATGAACCCTACTCACCTCCTCTCTGTAACCCCATTCTCCTCCTAAATGGCCCAATCACCCCTACAAATCAAAGTTGAGTTTAGTTCATTCTGGACTGTTTTCCCTACTGCAACAGTATATTACTGATGAAAATCTCTTCTGACCACTTTAATTAGCATCTGGCTTTATCTTTGAACACACCCACACATTTATATACATATATACACATAGACAGAGGGGAACCCCCCAAAACAGAACTTATTTACAAAAAATTGTGCGTTTATTTTTATGTTTAAACTTCAGTCACCTTCAAAGTATTGACCCAATACACCTATCAAGATGTTTTTTCCCTGCTCAAAACAGTTTTTGAACTCTTTGACTTTGACGCCTTTTACTACTTCTGCCGTTTTTTGTTTCATCTCTTCCACCATGGAAAAACATTTCTCTTTGAGGATATTTTTCACTGGGGGGGGGGAGGGGAAAAAGAGTCCCTTGGAGAAAGATTGGTGAATGGCGGGGGGGGGGGGGCGGGATAGGGCACTCAGTGTGGTGTGGGAAGGTGCATTATTACTTTTTTAAGTATATTTTATTGATTGTGCCATTACAGTTGTCCCATTTTTCCCCCTTTATCCCCTTCCACCTCCCTTCTACCAGCATTGCCCCCCGCCCCCTAGTTAATGTCCATGGGTTATACTTATAATTTTTTTGGCTTCTCCATTTCCTATACAATTCTTAACCTCCCCCTGTCTATTTTGTACCTACCATTCATGCTTCTTAACCCCTGTAGCTTTTCCCCCATTCTCTACCCTCACCCTCCTTGCTGATAACCCTCCATGTGATCTCCATTTCTGTGGTTCTGTTCCTGTTCTAGTTGTTTGCTTAGTTTTGGGTTGTTCTTTTTTAACGTTCACTTGTTGATAGTTGTGAATTTGTTGTCATTTTACTGTTCATATTTTTGATCTTCTTCTTTTTCTTAGATAAGTCCCTTTAACATTTCATATGATATAGGCTTGGTGATGATGAACTCCTTTAACTTGACCTTATCAGGGAAGCACTTTATCTGCCCTTCCATTCTAAATGAGAGCTTTGCTGGATAGAGTCATCTTGGATGTAGGTCCTTGCCTTTCATGACTTGGAATACTTCTTTCCAGCCCTTCTTGCCTGTAAGGTTTCTTTTGAGAAATCAGCTGATTGTCTGATGGGAACTCCTTTGTATGTAACTCTCTCCTTTTCTCTTGCTGCTTTCAAGATTTTCCCCTTATCTTTAATCTTGGGTGATGTCATTATGATGTGCCTTGGTGTGTGCTTCCTTGGGTCCAACTTCTTTGGGAGTCTCTGGGTTTCCTGGACTTCCTGGAAGGCTATTTCCTTGGCCAGATTGAGGAAGTTCCCCTTAGTTATTTCTTCAAATAAGTTTTTGATTTCTTGCTCTTCCTCTTCTCCTTCTGGCACCCCTATGATTCGGATGTTGTAACATTTAAAGTTGTCCCAGAGGTTCTTAATCCTCTCCTCATTTTTTTGAATTCTTCTTTCTTCATTCTGTTCTGGTTGACTGCTTATTTCTTCTCCTGTCCCAAACTGTTGATTTGAGTCCTTGTTTCCTTCCCTTCACTGTTGGTTCCCTGTATATATATTTTTTTATTTCACTTTGTATAACCCTCACTTTTTCTTCCATTTTGCATCCATATTCAAACACTTCTGTGAGCCTCTTGAGTACCAGTGTTTTGAACTCTGTATCTGATAGGTTTGCTCTTTCTTCATTACTTAGTTCTATTTTTGGAGCTTTGATCTGTTCTTTCATTTGGGCCATATTTCTTTGTTTCAGTGCACCAGTCTGAATGAATGTTTCTTCTTTAATCCCTTACTTGTTGGACTCCCATAGAGTTCAATTGTCTGGCAGTTCTGGTTATTTTTTGTTTTGAAACTTGTTGTCCTCCTTTTGGTTGTGTGAGGAGGCACAGTGTATCTACCTATGCTACTATCTTGGAGGGAAGTCAGGTACATTATTATGAAATGGGTAAATGCACTGAAACAGTCTTCAAAAAAATTTGCTGAAGCCAAACTCAGCCTCTCACAACGCCAGCTAGTACAGATGGATTCCTGGAAAACTAACCTAGCTGGTAAAACCTGTACTACAAAGGGTCTTCCCTGCAGAAGATAATTCCATTGGGGTCCCACCTCATGTTTGTGAACTCAATTATTAATACTGCTGCTATGACAAGACAACTGCAACCCACTGAGGTTTTAGTTAATATACCATTTATGGAAGAGATTACCAACTCTGGGTTATCTTCTGAAACCTTCTATCAGTTGCATCTTCTAGAGATACCTTTTGGTAAGATCAAGAAAGGATAGCATTGAGACTTTGACAATGTGTGCCAGTTTCTAAGATAAGTGTCCCAGAGACAATAGAAAAACACTTTTAAAAGAAATATTGCATCATTATATCTTTAAATGGCCCCCACCCTCCAGAAGATAATTCTGGGTTTTTTTAATCCCCCCTCGTACATATGGCTTGCATGGGTCTCTGCTCCACTTGAGGTCATCTGGGACAGCTCCAAGGCTGAATGCTTGGCTTATCAGAAGTCTCTCTCAAACACAAGTTTGGCATTTGGTGCTGGCTGTCAGCTAAGACTTCAGGTAAAGCTGTCAGCTCCAATGTCTCCCTAGGCCTTCTCCATGTGACCTGAGCTTCCTCAAAACATGGCAGCTGGCTGCCAAGTCATGTCCTTGGCAGTGATGGGGCATCACTTTCAGTGCATTGTATTTATAGAGGCAGGAACAGAGGCCTGCTCAGTTTCCAGAGGGAAGGGAAATAGACTCCAACTTCAGGTGTGGGCGTGGCAAGTTTCTGGAAGAGCAGATGGGACACAAAATACTGCTCTAGCCTCTTTTGGAACATGAAATCTGCCATAGTAAAAATCTGACATCCTATGACTTCATTCTTACCTCATTCTACTTTGTATTAGTCATTTTCACACTTGTCTAATCTCCCTACTATACCATAAACTTCTAGTTGGCAGAGATTCTCACTTTTGTATCATCTATAGTAACCTGCAAATGGTTCACTTAAATATAGTTTTGACACTAATTTCATGAATTTAACATCCTTTCAATTAAGATAAACTGAAAATCTAATTGACAGGAGAAAAAGAGTAGCCTGCACCCCTCTTCACTGTCTATTTCTGGGACAGCTCCATGTTTCAAGTAAGAGCCAGGGCATAATCTTTGACACTCTAGATAACTTTTATTAATTACCCTTCCAGTCTTTCTACCACTACATGCTACTCATGGCTTTTCCTTGTATAACCACATAGGCCATTTAATCTACATCCATTAGGAGGAGCATCCTTCCTTGACCTCCTACACTGCTTTAGTTGATCCAACAAAAACATTTCTCTCTCCACAAGTAGAATGCCTTGTCTTCTCAAATAAATTGTTAGTCCACTGAGGACAGAAGGTAACCCATTTTATCTTTTACTCCCATGTATTTCTAATATCCAGAACAATGTCATATATGCAATAAGGTATCCAATAAACTGTTGAGGAAATACTATTTACTCTTATAGAGTCATTTCTTATTTTTATCCAATTATGGCTGATTCTCCATAGAAGTCAGAGACGACACAGTGAAACAACACTAAAGTTATATACTAAAAGTTTTTAAAAGTATCTGATTTTGCAATTGGCAGTAGGGGGAATAAGAGCCTGCTTTATTTAGATTGTGCTTTTTCAGATTTAAATACAAACGTGACGATGAGCTACTACTTCCATAGAGCAATTTAGGAGTTGTTTGTGTAACAGTGTTATAAATATTGAGGATTGAAACATTTTATCCAAATTTCTCAAAATATAATAGTTTTAGCCTGAATACTACGAGAAGCTGAAGATGAAAACCAAATATCCTAATACATCCAATAGAAATGTAGGTAATGCTTTTAGAACATCAGGACCCAAATGTCTTCACTCTTAAATCTGTGACATCCTGTGTAACTCATAATTTCTTTAAACCATATTTCCTCAATTTTGTGAAAGGGATACTGTTTTTATTGTCAGTCAAGGAATTTTTAAAAATAATAAAACTTTAGCCCTGGCTGGGTGGCTTAGTTGGTTGGAGTGTCGTCCCAAATACCAAAACATTGTGGGTTCGATGCCCAGTCAGGGCACATTGCTAGATTTCAGGTTCAATCCTGAGTCAGGGAGCATACAGGAGGCAGTTGATCAATGTTCTCTCTCTCTCGCCACACCCCCCTCCTTTCTATCTCTCTAAAATCAATTAAAAAAACATGTCCTCAGGTAAGGATAAAAAAAAGTATTATAGTCAGCCTAAAAAAGCCTATCCTTTAGAATATAGGATGCTTCCTTACAGTATATGTATTGAAAACATAGGAAAATTGAGCCAAATCATTCTTATAAGAAATAAAATTTTATTTTTACAAAGAATAACGTATCATTTTAAACAAAATTACAAATTTTTCATGGTTCTTAACAGTTCTATAAATTGAGTACTCAATTTGAGCTCTATTCTTCATTGGATATGAAATTCAGCACAGATATATATAAATGGGTTACAAATATCACATCAAATTTTTAAAAGGAATAAAGAAAAATATTTACCTTATTATATTTTCAATCCCATATTTTATCACGGGAATATTTCATTTGGAATTTTTCAAATGGTCTCTTCCTGCAAAGGAATTCAAAGCGCTGCCCCATGTTGCTGTAGTGACTGAAAGTAAGAAGGCTAAGGTGCACAGCTCACGGCTCACGTTGAAGATGTAACAGGAAACCATAAATAGACTTGTGAGGTATAAAGTTAGAAATTTGGAGAGAGCTACACTAAACTGAAAAAAAAGTCTAGTTTTCCCTCTTATTTTGAGCTTATACTTTAAAATTTTTTTAACTCAAGAAACCAAAAGATCTGAAATAAAATGACATTGTACTTTTATTTTTTCCTACTTTGATATACAGCATTGATGATCATTCTCATTAAATAGACCTTTGTAATTTTAGTGATTTACACCAAGTTAAATGATTTGTCGGACTTCACACAGAAAGGAAGCATTAAGGTGTGTAGGAATAACGGGTATGGATACTACAGAAATGTTAAATCAATGCACTAATGTATACATTTATGATGCGAATCCTGAATCTACTGCTGTGACCAGAACAACTTATACATTGATTCTGAAAGACATGACCAGTTGCCAGTAAAAGTGAAGAAGGCATTCCAGTGCCCCAGGACTTCCCCCGTCGTTTCTGAGTAAATCAGTGTCACGGCACAAGAACGGTCGATGGTCGAGCCTCTGCAGCACCAAGCCATGTAAAGATGCACAGTTTGCTGCTGTTTTCCAGTACCATTTACTTTCATAATAAGGGAGTGGGTTGGTGATGCCTGGAAATCTGCAAGTACCCAGCATTGGGAAGTTCCCACTGTCAAAGGTAACGTGCTTCTTAAACACCACAAATAAACTTCACACTGCAGCAGGAATTTTTAGAAACAAGACTGATTAACCAGGGGCTGAAATCCCCATATCGTACACCCAAAGTCAATTAAAAATATAAAAATATTACCACAAAAACAATTCTGGAAAGAAAGATAATGTGGCAAAGCAGACCACAAATCAATTTCACTGTAGCCAAAACTCCTTAACTTAATAATACTGTGCTAAAAGATCACACTCAGAGATTTAAGGATAATAAGTAAAACAACAATCTTGAAAAACACAAATCAGGAATAATACAGTTTTGCTACAGTGTTTGGTGAAACATTTTTCATAATGGCTGGGAAACAGCACCAAAAATGACATAAATGAAAATATTGGACTTTGAATAAAGAAGGGGAAAATTAATGAAAGTGACATCCATCAAACAAATCAAGAGGTAATGTTGAGGTAATTTATATGTAGCTATAAAGTCAGGCTAAAGAACTTCCCTAGGCATATACAGTTAATGAGAAAGAGTGAAAACTGAAAAGTCTGGACTACAACCTAGCTCTGTAACTCACTCAGATCTAACCAAATGTAACATGATTGGACATTTAAGGACAAAAGTTACTTGTCAGATTTATGTATTGATTCCCTTGGGGATTCCACGTATTCCAGATTAAATGATCCTCAGTAGTCCCAAAATCTTAGAGGAAGACAGGTTTTTCATGTTACCTAACGGAAAAGGGAAAAAGGAAAGCAGGCCTTTCTTTTTATGGCAGTGTTCTTAACAGGAAGTTGTATTTCTTCAAAGCACATCATCAAGCAAACGTCTTGGTGAGGATATCTTCATGCTGCTGCAGGTGAATAGTGCCAATTCCTACAGCAGGCGCTGGCAAAGGGGGTCGGCTCACAAGGCGGAGCTGTCATTGGAGCAAGAAAGAAATAAAATGACATTGTGACCCTATCAGAGCTCTGCTTAGTTCCCCCAAGGAGATGCACATATTTTTCTTAGCTTCTTTAACACATATCACCTTTTTGGAAAAATAATGATTTATATAGAATAGATTGTCACAACTAAAAACCAACTAAATTCCAGGCATAATAAGGTAATATAAATTCTCAAGTTTGTTCAATTCTTCAGTAACTATTAGTTGGTTTGAGCTGTAAAGTTTCCTAAATTAGAGTTATTTATATGTGAAAATGATTTGGGCCTAGCCACCTAGTACCCAATGAGTGAACAGAGTTCTAATCAAAGCAGAATAGAAAGATAAAACAGAGGCATAATTGCTTTTCTCATTGCTTTTCCCTTCCTACAGCATAATCAACAAGAATTTGGCCTTCGGGGGATCCCAACTGTGTGGATGGGCCCAGAACAAACATCATTGGGTGCCTCTACTCCCATATTGTAAAACAAGCCTGCTCATCACTCAGCTCCCAATGGCTTGGATGTTGACCTTTAAGGACAAGAATGCTGAGTAGACTAATGGGGAAGTCACCCACAAGTAAGGGCTTTTACTTTTCTAAATATAGTCACTTTTTGTTTTACATGAGACTGGTATGTACACACAGCTTGATAAACACTCAGCATTTTATTTTGAAAGAATAGCCTACAATAAGACTTTATATTTTAGTTTATCCTTAAAGGAACTAGATTGATAATAAGGAATAAAACCATTTGCTGGCATTCTATGAAAAACAAGATATCAAAATATTACAAGAGAGGCAGAGATAGTACCTTGCAGGCCAGTTGCTTTTCAAACCTTGGAGAAACAAAACACCATGGACCCATGTTCTGAGGTTCCTCCTGACTCCAAATAAAATCTATAAAAGAAAATTCATCTTAGTACCTCAAGTGAAGATATACAACATAAACACACACACTATGTATATACATACACATTTTTCCAATATGGCATATTTTTGCTTCTTCTTTTTTTTTTTTTTACAAATGCATAGTAATGTATCCACCATCACAATCATGATACAGAACAATACTATTAGTCCAAAAAATTCCCTCACCTTGTCCCTTTGTACAATACTAAACTCCTCCTCTCACCCCCAACCTCTGGCAACCACTGATCTTTCCCCTACCCCAACAGTTTTGCCTTTTCCAGAATGTCAGATGAATAGAATCATACAGTATTAGCCTTTTGGGTCTGGCTTCCTTAAATCTGCAAAATCCATTTGTGATTTTGCCAATAGCAATAGTTCACTCTCTTTTATTGTTGAGTACTATGATCCTGAGTATGGATATACCATAGGCCATTTTATTATTTTTTAATCTATTGATTTTTAGAGAGATAGGAAGGGGGAGAGAGAGAGAGAGTAACATTGATGTGTTGTTCTGCTTATTTATGCATTCATTGATTGATTCTTGTATGTGCTCTGACCAGGGATCAAACCCACAACCTTGGCATATGGGAACAACACTCTAACTCACTGAGCTACCTGGCCAGGGTCTATAAGACAGATTGCTTATTCATTCACAGGTGGAAGGACATTTTGACTGCCTCCAGTTTGAGGCAATTATGAATAAAACATAAACATTGACATGCAAATCTTTCTGGGAGATGTTTTCCATTCTCTTGGGTAAACACCTAGGAGTGGGACCGATGCATGGTATGGAAACTCTATGTGTAAGTGTATAAGAGACAAACTATGTCCAGAGTGGCAGTACCTGTTTGCATTCACACCAACAGTGAATGAGGGTTCTAGTTGCTTTGCATCCTCATCATTACTTGGTAGTCAATTTGTTGTTTTGTTTTCATTTTAGCTATTTGAATAGATATGTAGCCATATCTCACTTTGGATTAATTTGCATTTCTATTATCACTAATTATGTTAAGCATCTTTTCATATATTCAGTTATTTCCCATCTGGTTCTGTGGCAAAATGCCTGTTCAGTTCTTTAAAACACTGGATTATATATTTTGTTATAAGTATACACATACATGAAAATCTTTCTTTTTTTTTAAAGATTTTATTTATTGAGCTTCTGGCCAAGATGGAGGTGTAGGTAGACACACTGCCTCCTCACACAACCAAAAGAAGGACAACAACAATTTAAAAACAAAAAACAACCAGAACTGACAGAAAATTGAACTGTATGGAAGTCCGACAACCAAGGAGATAATGAAGAAACATTCATCCAGACCTGTAGGAGGTGTGGATATGGGCAGCCGGGGCAGCGGCTCGTGGACCCAGTGGCAGACTGTGGAACGGGGCAGGCTAGGCTGCAGCTAGCAGACCTCACAAGGTGGGGGCTGGCAGACCCCGAAGCCCCATAATCATGCATAGATAAACCAGGAGGAACTGCGGGGGAGTGAAGCAGACTGTGCAACCCAGGGCTCCAGCTTGGGGAAAATAAAGCCTCGAACCTTTGAGTGAAAACACCCGTGGGGGTTGAGGCAACAGCAGGAGAAACTCCCAGACTCACAGGAGATATCGTTGGAGAGATCCACGGGGGCCTAGAAGGTACCCAAGCCCACCCACTCGGGAATCAGCACCAGAGAGGCCCAATTTGATCATGGGAAGTGGAGGGAGTGACTGAAAGCCAGCAGAGAGTGGAGCAAGCGCTATTGCTCCCTCTCGGCCCCTCCCCCATGTACAGCGTCACAGTGCAGTGACCAGTGTTACCCCGACCTAGTGAACACCTAAAGCTCTACCCCTTTAAGTAACAGACCTGCCAAGACAAAAAAAAAATGGCCCAAATGAAAGAACAGATCAAAGCCCCAGAAAAAATACAACTAAGCAATGAAGAGATAGCCAACCTATCAGATGCACGGTTCAAAACACTGGTAATCAGGAAGCTCACAGAATTGGTTGAATTTGGTCTCAAATTAGATGAAAAAGTGCAGGCTATGCTAAGAGAAACAAAGGAAAATGTATAGGGAACCAACAGTGCTGGGAAGGAAACTGGGACTCAAATCAACAGTATGGACCAGAAGGAAGAAAGAAACATCCAACCAGAAAAGAATGAAGAAACAAGAATTCAAAAAAATGAGGAGAGGCTTAGGAACCTCCAGGACATCTTGAAGCGTTCCAACATCCGAATTATAGGGGTATCAGAAGGAGAAGAGGAAGAGCAAAAAATTGAAAACTTATTTGAATAATGAAGGAGAAATTCCCTCATCTGCCAAAGGAAATAGACTTCCAGGAAGTCCAGGAAGCTCAGAGAGTCCCAAAGAAGCTGGACCCAAGGAGGAACACACCAAGGCACATCATAATTACATTACCCAGGATGAAAGAGAAGGAGAGAATCTTAGAAGCAGCAAGAGAAAAGGACACAGTTATCTACAAAGGACTTCCCATAAGACTGTCAGCTGATTTCTCAAAAGAGTCCTTACAGGCAAGAAGGGACCGGAAAGAAGTATTTGAAGTCATGAAAGGCAAGGACCTACATCCAAGATTACTGTATCCAGCAAAGCTATCATTTAGAAAGGAAGGGCAGATAAAGTGCTTCTCAGATAAGGTCAAGTTAAAGGAGTTCATCATCACCAAGACCTTATTATATGAAATGTTAAAGGGACTTATCTAAGGAAAAGAAGATAAAAATATGAACAGTAAAAATGACAGCAAACTCACAGTTATTAACAACCACACCTAAAACAAAAACAAAAGCAAACTAAGCAAACAACTAGAACAGGAACAGAACCACAGAAATGGAGATCACATGGAGGGTTATCAACAGGGGAGTGGGAGGGGGAGGGAGGGGGGGAAAGGTACAGAGAATAAGTAGCATAAATGGTAGGTTGAAAATAGACAGGGGGAGGTTAAGAATAGTATAGGAAATGTACAAGCCAAAGGACTTATATGCATGACCCATGGACATGAACTATAGGGGGGAATGTGGGAGGGAGGGGGTGGGCAGGATGGAGTGGAGTGAAGGGGGGAAATGGGACAACTGTAATAGCATAATCAATAAATATATTTTTTAAAAAGACTTTATTTATTTATATTTAGAGAGGAGGGAAGGAGGGAAAAAGTTAGTGAAACATCAATGTGTGGTTGCCTCTCACGTGCCCCCTACTGGGGACCTGGCCCGAAATATGTGCTCTAAACTGGAAATTAAACCCTCCATCCTTTGGCTTGCAGGCTGGCATTCAATCCACTGAGCCGCACCAGCCAGGGAGGATTATATATTTTCTTACTGTTGAGTTTTAAGAGCTCTTTGAACACTCTGGATAGCCCTTTGTCAGATACCCATCTGCAAATATTTTCTCCCACTTTGTGGCTTGTCTTTTTATTTTCTTCGCAGTGCCCCTCACAATGCAACAGTTTTTCATCTTGATAAAGTCCAATTTTTCTTTTATGGAGCATGCTTTTGGTATTATATCTAAGAACTTTTTGTCTAACCCAAGGTCACAAAGATTTTATTCCATTTTCTTTCTAGAAGTTTCGTAGTTTTACATTTTACATTTAGGTGTATGATCAATTTTCATTTAATTTCTGCATAAGATGTATAAAGACATCCAATTATTCTAGCTCCATTTGTTGAAAGGCTTATCTTTACAATTATAGTTGATCTATTGTAAATGACAGTGATTCCTTCCACTCTCAAGAAATTAGATGTCTTAGATGAGACAAGGGAGACTGAAAGAAATACCAAAGACGACATGAAGACACTGGCTCTAGAAGTATTATTTTCATGTCTCCAGATTTCACGAGATCCAATTTTCTAATAACTCTCACTTCCCTCATAACCCCTTTTCCCTTGAGATAGTTCCAGTAGGTTTCAGATACCTAAAAGTCAAAGAAGCCTTTACCTTTCACGTGTTTGTATTTGCTCATCTCCTGTTGTAATGAGTCCAGTGGGAAAGGACAGAGTTCCTCTACTCGGATAATGGCAAACTCCCGCTTCTTGGCTTCCAAAGATTCCCTTTGCTTCAGCAGGGCATAAAAGTGTTTGCCAGAGCAAAACACTAGACTCTTAACACTGTTGGGCAGAAAAGGGATAGAAGGGTGGGGGAGAAATACCTTAGAGTAAGAATTGTATCAGAAGAAAGGGGAAACCTGTACATTTAAATGCTTCACTAATGAAGCAGTAGGGCTCTGTAGTTGGGTTCAGTCACATGCCATGCCCTGGCAAGCCTTCTTTAGCAACATATGCCGCCCAAGTTCACTCTTCCATGCATATTATAACTCCTACCCCACTTACATAAAGGACTTATAGTACAAGGGAGGAGATAAGGATCACTTTGGGTTTCTTAACATGAGCTAGTGTTCCCACCAATTAAAATTCAACTGCTGAGTATGATAACAAAATTATGCGTCAAATTACTTTTTTGGATCCACAGATGAATCGCCAATGACTGGTCTGAATGTTGTTCCTGGTGCCATTTCTTGAAGAGTTGACACAGCTGCCTAAGGAGGAGGGGAAAAGCCACAAATTTATTAAACAGTGGAAAGGAGCTGAAGACGCTTTACTTATAAGGGATCTTAACCGAGAAACAGTATCAGAACTCTCACCCAGGACCATAAGTAAACATATGTACTAATAAATACGATATCTTCCCCCCTCAAAAAAATTCTGCTCTGAATACTTAAAAATAAATTATTTTCCTGAAGTTAGATAAGATTGCCTTTAGTCTGGTGCCACAATAAAATTTCAAGAATCAAATTTTTAATTTGATCATACAACTTCATTATTAATAAAAAGTATGCTCTAATTTTTTGGAATTAGAGACAACATTTTATAGAATTTATATTATGAACCAAAAACAGCTAAGGTAGGGCAACTATTTCTTTAAGTTTTTTATTATAATTTATAAGTGAAACCTATTTGTCAAAACAAAATTAGTGAATATTTCTATAATGAAAAGAAAGAAATTGTATTAATCAGCTCCATCTAAATAAATGCTTGTTGCAAAGAACTTAAGAGTACAAAACTCATAAAGTCAGGTTAGGGATTTGATCCCTTTTGCCATCATTTAGTCAGTTTCCCTGCAGTCAGGTCCCAACTGGATATCTGGCTTTTTTTTTTCAATCCTCACCTGAGGGCATTTTGTCCTTGCTTTTAGAGACAGAGGAAGGAAGAGAGGAAGGGAGACAGAGGAACATCGATGTGGGACAGAAGCATCAATTGGCTGCCTCCTGTGCATGCGTGGGCTGGGGATCAAACCTGCAGCCTGCGTCTGTGCCCTGACTGGGATTCAGACCCACGATCTTTCAGTTATGGGATGACGCTCCACCTGAGCCACACTGGCCAGGGAGGTACATGGCACTTTGACTAAGACCATTGTGGGCAGCCAGCCTGATCCTGGAATATTGCGATACAACCTAAAAAATTAATATTAACTATTCAGCTACTCTTATGACTAATTAACGTAATCTTTCTCCATTTGGAACCAGATCTGTTTGTCAGTCCTCACTTCCTGTGACAGGAAACAAAGGGAGCTGGGATTCGGGGCGGGGTGGGGAGCTGGAAGGGGTTTAGGTGCCACCAGACACACAGACTCCACACAGCCCCGAGTCGTGTTTGTCATGAGGCAAGTCACACCCAAACAGGCCATTGAAAGAAAGGGTTGATTTATTTCTGGTAGATCTTTTGTACTGATAATCAGATTTTCAGGAGGAAATCAGAATTGAATAGTGGTCATACTTATTTGCAATTAATAAAAGAACTTATGCCCTGGCTGGTGTGGCTCAGTGAACTGAGTGCTGGCCTGCTACCCAAAAGGTTGCTGGTTCGATTCGTGGTCAGGGCACATGCCTGGGTTGCAGGGCCAGGTCCCCAGCTTGGGGCATGTGAGAGGCAACCAATCAATGTTCCTCTCGCACACTGATGTTTCTCTCCCTCCCTTTCTCCTGCCCTTCCCCTCTCTCTATAAATAAGTAAATAAAATAAAATAAATAATAAAAGAACATAAATGTTTAATGAAGATATTTGACTACTTAGTAAGAGTAGTTTTTCACTTGAAAATATACATGATACCTATTGATATTTTTTAAGGCTCCCAAATAAAGCTTCTTTTATTTGATAAGTTATATATTAGATTTGAAGCAAGGAGTGAAATATTAGAGCCAGAATATGAACTTTTATCTTGGTTTCAAACAGCAAAAAAGATTCTCAATAAAATTTCTAATAGTTCAATTAAGACTTGGCAATACACATACATTAGATTGAGATATTTAATATCATTACCTTTGCTATTGGCTCCCAGGGTTGGAACTAGGGTAAGACAGATGAGGCGCCTAGAGTGCAAACCTTAAGGAGGTGTCCACTCCAGGGTCACGCAAGTCCTGACCGTGAGAGTGTCTCCTTACTCTCCTCCAAATGCTAGGCACCGCGTAAAAATACAAACACTTTCAACTTTCTTTTTTTTTTTTTAAAGATTGTATTTATTTACTTTTAGAGAGAGGGGAAGGGAGGGAGAGAGAGGGAGAGACACATTGATCGGTAGCCTCTTGCATGCCCCCAGCCAGGGACCTGGCCCGTGCGACCCAGGCATGTGCCCTGACTAGGAACCAAACCAGAAACCCTCCCGTTTGCAGGATGACGTCTAATCCACTGAGCCACACCAGTCAGGGCAAATCGCTTGCAACTTTCTTCAAAATCCTTCAGTTTCAAATCTACACTCTCAGATCTTTGTGCAAACCAAAAGATAGTCCTGAACAGGCATATTGCACTTCAGCAGCAGCATCCAAATAAATACAAGGTTGTTGCATATTCATCCTAGTTAAGATTCTCATATAAAACTGAAAAAAAGTATAGCAGATGAGATAAATATATGCTTACTAGTATTTATTACCTTGAACTCAACCAATTGAAAACTAAAAAACATTGAAAACATGAAAACATATTTGTGATTAAAATTAGATTGTGCATTTAACACTGAGTTCAGGTAAACAAAGAGAAAATGTATATATATTTTAAATGTATAATTTTAAAGTAGTGCACAATAAGGTATATTGTTATGATGCTGTGCTTATTGAAACAGGAATCTACTTGGGATAAATCATTTAACAGAAAAAATCTAAACAAAAGTCAATGAATGACAGCACTTGTTTTCATCAAAATACTCTAAATTCCCAACTCGCTATATCAACACAGCAGTGTTTAGACTATTTGGACTTTTAAACTTTTTCTCTAAAATTGTTTCCTCTCAGACCAGGCTACCAGTGTGATTAAATCTGCTGTCCTGTCTTTCATTACAGGATCTGAGAGCTACCTGTATTTCCAGTTGTTCTTGAAAGGTGAGAGAGAGAGAGAGCAGGAAAGCCAACTAAAACTAATAAAGATATTTCTGTAATTGAGAACTACAATTAGATTGAGAAAACAGAAAAAAAAAAGGCAGTAAAAAAATGACAAGATGAGAAAGGCTTCCAACCAGCTTTTTGCACTTACAGGGAGCCTGAGCAACATCTTCGGAGAAGCAACAATGAGGGGTTTCCTGAAGTTCCGGACCATCTGTCTCCTGAGCAAGTGGAAATACTGAGCAGGAGTCGTGGGGTGCACCACAAACATGTTCACGGTGTCCCCATCCACCCCTTCCTCTATGCTGTCACACATCTGGGAGAGACATGAAGGAAAGGAGAATGTTCAGATCATCTCATGCAATCGTAATGACATCTGCTCTCCGAAGGGACTGCAGGGCTCTCAATGACAAGAGACGTTGCCCTCCATTGTAGAAGACACCAGGAGGTAGATTTATAGCCTATGAAGAATTAACCAGAGGATGGGTCTGATGACTTCCCCATCTGCCTGAGTCTGCGTGTTTTGACACGGTTGTTCCCAAACACAGCTGATTTCAAGAAGCATCTGGAGGGGACCTTCTAAAAAAAATACAGATTCTGATCATGTGGGGTTAAGGTTGTGAGACTGTGGAAGGATGCACTGTCAGAATCTCACTCTCTTAAGGAAAGAAACACAATTATAGTTTGGATTGTTAGTTTTAAAGATAAAACAAAATCAAAAGCAGCTAACAAGGTTAAAAAGTTAAAGGCAAGGAATTAAATCTTAGAAGATCCTGGTGGGACAGAAAGCTGAGACATGGCTCCTAACCCCACTCCAGGAGCAATGGAGAGAAAAGCAAGTGATTTGACTAAATCCTGACAATTCTTGCTAGTCCCCTCCAGTTTGGAGAGAGGGTGTGCGGAGGCAACCCTGGGGAAAAACAAAGGCAAAATCTAGAGCAGGAAACCCCACAGCGCTCAGTGGAGGCAATGGGGCTGCCAGGCTTGCCGCTTCCGAAGCGTTAAATGTTTCATTCAAAGAGTACAATGTCTGACAATGGAAGGTGCACACTACGTATCTGCAGGAGGCAGTTCTAGTTCAAAGCACCTCAGAAGCAGGAAAACATTCCTGGGAATCCAAGAAGTATTGGCCATACCTGCAAGAAACGCTCTATGCGACAAGAGGAGTGTTCAGGTCCAGCCCCGTCGTACCCGTGGGGTAGGAGAATCACAATGCCGCTCTGGAGGAGCCACTTGGCCTCTCCTGGAAAAGCAGAGGGAGGGATTGAGACCTCTATGAGGCAGGAATGAAAGGGGTCTGATCTGACTTGGGTAGTGAGCACATGTTAGTTTGCTGCCACACTCCCTAAACCCATTTTCCTTACATGCACTGTCGAGCAGAGTTACATTGTACTTGGGAGAAAATACCCTAGGATGACACATGTCCTGCGCTTAAGCAAGTAGAAGACAAGCTCAATGGTGAATGTCTGGCTCCCAGGACAGTGTGGCCATGCTGACCCCACTTCCAGCACAACTCTCACCAAAACTGGGCAGCCCCTGCTTTTCCCCAAGCACCCCTGACAACACAGGCCACTCACTGTCCTCAAGCTGAGGACATAGGCACTTTGGCAGAGTCTCTGGACGTGTCAAAGTCCAGTCTCCTCAAGACACATTTCTTTTCCATTGTTTTTATTCTGAATTACACTTACTGGGGTGACGCTGATTGGCATGTTTCTTACAACTACATAGTTAACAGAGAAACACAACCAAGGGAAGGATCCACAGGGCAAACTCAAACCCAAGCGTGGTTACCCCCCAAAATGGGGTGAGAGTCTGGGGGACACTCACACTCGTACTTTATATACTATGAATTTTTACAGTAAGCAGCTACTGCTTTTACAAGTGATTAGAAAAATAATAAAGATGCACAACTTCCAGTGTTCAGATACTCGAGTGTCCCTGGATGGAGGAAAGCAGATTTTCAAGGCTGCCATTCGCTCTGACCACAAATCCTCGCTGTGTCACCGTTGCCAGCCTGTGATTCACATCATAGCTACTCAACAGACCCAAGAGTGGACCCGAAAGTCGAACTGCTTAGGACCTGGTAGGTGCAGTTCTGCCCCCTTCAGCCAAACACATTCCCCTGCAGATGGGAAGGTGCTCCCCGCACAGCACCCAGCTCTCCAGCAGCATATTTAACTCCAACAGCTGCCATGTCCCATTGGATGACAAGGCAACCCCTCGACTCTCCCCAGGGTCTGTGGTACAAGCAGTCTTGTAAGCAGCTACAGCCCCTTTTCATTCATTTGTCCCCCTGAGGCTGGTGCCATGTGTCCACTACACACCCATATGCCAAAACCTACCTCCAGAGATGAACGTGTCGAAGATGATCTGGGCACCATTGAAGAAATCGCCAAACTGAGCCTCCCAGAGGGGCAGTAAATTAGGGCTCTCGATGCTCATCCCATATTCAAATCCCAGGACAGCCTCTTCTGACAGCGGGCTGTTGGTGACCTGGTGCAAAGGAAGAGAATGGAGACACTGTCATGCCAGGGAAGTGGTGACTGAATCGGTAAAGGCAAAAGCCTCACATTTATACAAACCTCTCAAGAGGAAAGAGGGGCAGCGAGAGCAGCTTTATTTTCAGTCATCTCCACTTGGCTTTGGGAAAAAGCCCTCTATGAGTGACGCATGTGGGAAAGTTGGGACAAAAAGAAGAAGACATGAAAGAGGTTGGAATACAGGCATTGAAGATTTTCTTCAAGGATAAGCAAAATTAACTTCTCAGATGTTCCACCTTTGGAGCTGAGAGTAAAACTGTGTCATTTAAGCTTTCTTTGAAAAAAAAGTCACACAAGAAAGGGGGAAAACATACCCAAAAAAGGCTTACCTTAGGTAAGAATCCATAATATCCTATTTGCACAACAGATTAACAGACCATCATGATATGTTAAGATAACACAAATAGAATATAAAGTTACATCCCTGAGGAGGCTAAGGAGACATGACAATGAAATGCAACATGATTCTGAACGGGGTTGGAAGACCAGATGGCAGTCATGTTGCAGTGTTAATTTCCTGACTTGGCTGGTGATATTGTGTAGGAGAATGTCCCTCTTTGTAGGAAATACACATCTAGTGCCTCAAAAGTTGGCAACCTGAAGTTTCCAATTTGACGTCTCAAGTGTTTCACAATGAGAAAAAGTTCCTTGTGTATTATGCATCCAGCTTTTTTGTAATTGTGTGCTTCTTTCAAATATTTCTTTAAAATATTCTTTATAAGTTATATATCTATAAAATATTATCTGGTAATAAAAAGAATAAAATATTGATACATGCTATAACAGGGATAGACCTGGAAAACATGATGCTGAGTGAAAGATGTCAGTCACAAAAGGCCATATGATGTATGATTCTACTCACATGAAAAGTCCACAACAGGCAAATCCATAGAGACAGAAAGTAGATTAATGGTTGCCAGGAGCTGGGCGGAGGAAGGAATGGGGAGTGCCTGCTAAGGTATGGGGTTTCTTTGGGGGGGTGTGATAAAAATGTTCTGAAATTAAATAGTGGTGATGGTTACACAACCCTGTGAATATATTAAAGACCACTTAATTACACACATTAAAAGGCTGAATTCTTTTTTTATTATTTATGCTATTACAGTTGTTCCAATTTTTTCCCCTTTTGCCACCCTCCACCCAGCCCACCCTTCTAGCCCACAGTCAATCCCCTCTCCATTGTTCATGTCCATGAGTCATCCATACATGTTCTTTGACTGTTCCCTTCCCCCCTCTCTCCTCCCCTCCTACAGTTATCTGTTCTGTTTCCACGTCTCTGGTTCTATTGTTTCTCGTTAGTTTATTTTGTTCATTTGATTCCAGTTATAAGTGAGGTCATATGGTATTTGTCTCTCACAGATTGGCTAGTTTCACTTAGTGTAGTAGTCTCCAGTTCCATCCATGCTGTTGTGAGAGGTAGTAGTTCATCCTTTCTCTCTGCTGCATAGTATTCCATTGTGTAAATGTACCATTGTTTTTTTATCCACTCATTTACTGATGGGCACTTAGGCTGTATCCAGCATGTGGCTATTGTAAATAATGCTTCTATGAACATAGGGGTGCTTAAGTTCTTTTGAATTGGTGTTTCAGGATTCTTAGGGTATAATTCTAGCAATGGAATCACTGGATCAAAAGGCAGTTCCATTTTTAGTTTTTTGAGGAAATTCCATACTGTTTTCCACAGGGGCAGCACCAGTCTGCGCTCCCACCAACAGTGCACTAGGGCTCCCTTTTCTCCACATCCTGGCCAGCACTTGTTGTTTGTTGATTTTTTGATGATAGCCATTCTGACAGGTGTGAGGTGATATCTCATTGTGGTTTTAATTTGCACCTCTCTGATGGCTAGTGATGCTGAGCATCTTTACATATGTCTATGGGCCATCTGTATGTCCTCCTTGGAGAAGTGTCTACTCAGGTCCTCTGACCATTTTTTAATTGGGTTGTTTGTCTTCCTGGTGTTGAGTCATATGAGTTCTTTACATATTTTGGATATTAAACCCTTGTCTGATGTATCTATCATTGGAAAATAAGTACTCTCATATAGTTGGTTCCCTTTTTATTTTGCTGATGTTTTCTTTAGCCATCAGAAGCTTTATAGTTTGATGTAGTCCCATTTTTAAATTCTTTTCCTTTATTTCCCTTGCCCTAAGAGATAATATCAGCAAAAATATTGCTATGTAGGATGTCTGAAATTTTGCTGCCTATGTTTTCCTCCAGGACTTTTATGGTATTGTGACATATATTTAAGTCTGAAAGGCTGCATTCTGTATCTCAATAAAGCTTTTATTTAAAAAAAAAATTACATCCCTACGATGATTACAACTATAAAATTTTGTGATTTATATGGATAAACTCTCAATGATAACAGGAAAATGCAAAGAGATGATTTATTATCAAGGCGGGATTATGCATAATTTATCATTTCTGCTTTCTATGTTGATTTCAGTTATAATCTATACAATACATTAATTTTTAGAAAGACTGCTGAGTTTCTCAGATTCGTATGTATGTTGTAAATGGGGTTTGTAGTGGCCACCTTTCTTGTATTTCCACTGTCCTTACCTCTTTCCTCCTTTTTCTTCCTACCCAAGGCTGACCTGCCCATTCATATTGTAAATCCATTGGTCTTTGGCCTCTTCTCTCAGCTTCATCACCTAACCCCTCTTTTCTGAACCTTTCCTCACTGGCTTTCTCCTCTCAGCAGATAGACAAAAAAAAAAAGCTTAAAACCAACACAAGAAATAGTCTTGATCAGTGCTCTCCAGCTATTAGTTCCCATCACAGTCAAGCTTCTAGAAAGAACTATCTAATTCTCTTGCCTTCTCCTCCTTAACTCTTGTTTACCCTTCAACTAGCTTCTGCTTTCACCACTCCACTAAAATAGCTCTACATAGAGATGGGATAGCCAAATTGATACAGAAAAATATAGCTCTGCATGAGGTCAACCCTTGACTCTCTAGTTGCCAAATCCAATGACCATGTTATTCTTCTTCTTATCTGACTCCTCCATACTTGCGTTCAATGACACAGTGACTCTAGTTCTCCTCATGCCTTCCTGGATGCTCTTTATGGAAATACTTTTCCTATGACAGTCACTTAACTGTTGTTGTCCCCAAGACTCTATCCTTTGGTGCTTTTCTCATTTTGCTTTCTCTCAGGGAGATTCTCCCACCCTTGTGGTTTAAACACTCGTACACCCTGATTACTTCCAAATCTAGATCACAAGGCCAGATTCCTTCCTTAGCTCCACATATACTTATTTAATTGCTTATAGAAACCTCTATGCCATTCAGCCCCTCTAAATCAAATGTCCAACACAGAATCCACTCTCTTTCCTCACCAAACCTGTTCCCTCTTCTTCACTCCCTGGTTGGGTAAAGGCTATCATCATATACCAGCTGTCCGAGTCACGAGGCTAAAATAAAACTGAGACTGGTCTTTCCTATTTAATCCCTACATCTACCACTAAGTCCTTCAGCTATGATTTTCTGAATAGTTCTCAAATCTGACCGCATCTGCCATCTGCACTGTTATTGCCCTAATTCCGGTCCCTGTGATTTCCTGCCTAGATGACTGAGAAGCCTCCTTAGAAATTTGCCCAAATTCTCATTCTTTTTCAACCTAGGCTTCCAAAGTGTTATCAGGAGTGATCTTTCTATTGCTAATATAAAAATCAGACATTCTATTCAGAATTCCACCACTGTTTCTCTTCTACATAATACTCAAAGTCTTACTCAATGTGGGTAGTCCTATCTGGTTTGTCTCCTTATTTTTACTCCTGTATCCACTTTGCAGTTCATTCTCCAGTCATATGATGCTATTTGTAGTTCCCTGGGATACCAGGTCCTTTCACCTCTCAGTTTTTTGTGTGTGCTATTGTGTCCACATTGAATATTCTCCCTACACGTGTTAGAACAGGCAACTCCTACTGTCCTTCCAGTATTGGTGAAATATGGCTTCCATGCCAAATTTTTCCTGATTTCCTCAAGTAGGAATAATCTGCTCCTTCTCCTACGCATCTACTGTACTTTGTACATTGGTACCTTATTTTCTTGAACCTATTAATGCTATTATTTATTCCAAAAAGTATTTACGATGGCTTATAATTATATATAACATATAACATGACAGTGCAAAGTGCAGGAAAAAATAGAAATTAAGACTGAGAAACAGAGTTGGGGAAAAGACATAACCTGGCAACCTACTCACTTTTACCAAGGCTACTGTAGCCTCTACCCCTTCATAGAAGCCATTATATATTTTTTTGAAAAGCACATATACTCAGTGCTTCATTTTCTGACTTTATGGAAGTCATTATTGGTAAGAGGATGCTGGTTGGCTGCAGGATTCATGGTATACACACAGTGAAGACAACAAAGATCAACAGGTGCTTCTCCCAGGGTCCTCGTATAAGTGCATGGTGTTAGATAATCAATAAAATCTTTGACAGCTCCCTCATAAAAGAGGCAGCGTGATTAATTGGGGCTTTTCAAATACCAATATTTAAAGCTAATCAATACTATATATGAAATCACAATTCCAAAAAAGTCATTGGTGGGGGGTACATCAAATATTTCAGTATCCAGATCAGAGGTGTCAAACTCATTTTCACTGGGAGCCGCATCAGCCTCGTGGTTGCCTTCAAAGGGCCGAAATAATTGTAGGACTGTATAAATGTAACTGCTCCTTAACTGTTACAGAGTTGAAATTACATTTGGCCCTTCGAAAGCAACCGCGAGGCTGATGTGGCCCGGGGTAAAAATGAGTTTGACACCCCTGCTCTAGATCATAGTCTGACTTGACACAGGGGTAGATTTCAGACTAACTTAAAGAAAAGCTGAGCAGTATGCCCATTAAGTAATCTTCCTGGAACTTTCCTTTTGACAAGTAAATTTTTAAAATAAATATTGATATCAATGAACTCAAGATTATACTCTCAAACAAATGGCTAAAGTAGGAAAGAAGAGGACATGCCCCTAATTGAACCTTAAAGGATAATTTATTTTAATAAAGAGAGCATGCCAGGTATATGCTGGTTGTTGCAGAGACACGTAATAAGACCCAACCCCCGCCCTTGACTCTAATGAGTCAGCTCATTGGCTGACACATGGAAATGTGTGATAATAGATACATTCATCAAGCCTACTAAACCTTAGGGAATGAAGTAACTTGATGAAATAGCTTTTCTAAAAAAAATGGGAAAGGAATATTGGCTAATTATTCACATCTTTGGTTTACTTTAATGAATCCAGCAATACGAAGTCTGTATTATCAATTTTTGACTGAGAAAATTAACATTCATTTGACATTGATACGACTGCAGAGAAGTAGCCAGAATAAAATAACTCCAGTCTGCTTGCTAATATGTTACTTCCATTCCAAATTTACAAGCCTATATCATCTATCCACTCAGCATCCCTTCACTTCAAAAGCATCGAACCCTAATTGCTTTAAGAATCCTGTAACTATAATCATCAGCATCTGGATTTTACAACACATAAGAGAACATCCTACCTCTAGAAACCCCTTCTGATTAGGGTCCATATGGTTCAGAGGGATGTAGGTGTCAGCAGTCTTCTGGCAAACAACCATTGCATGCCTTTGACTAAATGTCCCACGGCCAACATCCTGGCCACTCAGACGAACATTAAAACCTTAAGCAAGCAAGAGGGGGAAAAAAATCCAGATTCCCATGAATAATCTAGTAATAATAAGACATAGTGACCCTGAATTGTTATACATCAGCTCATCCTGAGAGTTTTCCTTAGCATAATAGGTTATCCTTATAAAATATGAGTCCTATATTCAATATCTATAGTGAAGGTAAGATTGTTATGAAAATGGAGAGTCATCATTTGCCTTACATTTTTTTTAATATATGTAAATTTTAAAGATTTTGTTTATTTTTAGAGAAAGAGGAAGGAGAGAGGGAGAGAAACATCAATGTGTGGTTGCCTCTAGCGCACCCCCTACTGGAGAACCTGGCCCTAAACCCGGGCATGTGCTCTGACTGGGAATCAAGCTGGTAACCCTTTGGTTCACAGGCCTGCGCTCAATGCACTGAGCTATACCAGCCAGGGCTGCCTTACAGTTTTTAGAGGAAATGTTTTTCTAATACATCCGGCCCTGAGCCCTTTTTTCCCAGGTATAATTGCTCTAGTCTCTGATGAAGGTTGCCAACATGACTTATACTAAGATTAAATAATATTGTCAGGTAAGAAAAGGTAACAGGTTTTAGAATCTCTCTGGTCAATGAAAACAATAGGAAGTAGTTGTCACTTTAAACTCTGCAGAGGTTACATGTAACAAACATCACATTAAAACATCCCCTACCAGCTGTGCAGCTAAAGAGACACTTCTTACCTTGAGCAAGTAATGAGCCCAAGGCGAGAGCCTCTGCCGTGGCCCAGTCTAACTTGGTTCCATCCATCACCTTCTCCAGTCTAGACTATAAAATTGAAAGGAAGGAAAAAAGAAACTTTTAAGAGTCTATATCCTTTTTCATATAGTTCGAAAAATATAATGCAACAGTGGGAAGTATCAAAAAAAACTAATGTTAAAACAGAAAGTGTGAAAGAATACATGAAAGTCTGATAGCAATCATACGACACTTTGTTTTTATCTTTTTTTAGTATTTTTTCTTCTTACATGACATTTTAAAACAGGCAAAACACATAGGCACTCAGGTTAGTTGTTAACCCTGTGGGTGACTGACAGATGGCAGCAGGGAAGTGTTCACGGGGAACTGTGTTTATAATATTCTATTTCTTCTCCTGGATGGGGAGAACATAGTTTGTTTTAATAGTCTTTATACCTATAATTAAAATCCAGAATGAAGTTAGTGTTTTAAAAAAGGTTCAGAGGGTAAAGTTTTTTTATCCAAGTTTAAGAAAGACGGAGGCTTTAACTCCTTGCTCTCCTGTTCTTAGCAAAGAAAGTCCTGAAGCCCAGGAAATCCCTGAGTCCCAGGCAGACCAGGGGGCGGGGGGAGGGTTTCTATATTTAACATGAGACAGTATGGAAAACCTCAACATGATTAAGGATGTAAATAGTTGATTCCAGGAGTGTGTTGATTTTACTTATTTTATTTAAGCCATCCAAAAGAATGAGAAAAATTCAAAGAGGCATTCCAATATTGCTATTTTTTAATAATGTGCATGTAGTACATGTACATTTAATGTATTAAACAGGAAGGAAGGAAGGAAGGAAGGAAAGACAGAAGTAGACAAAATCTGAGTTAATTGACTATCAGTACCAAAACACCACTAGAACTGGTTCTTAGGACACCAAACATACAAATATTTGTCAAATAAATTAGCCAACCAAATGACCAGACCGACCTCGATTCCTTTGCTGAAGAAACAAAAAATAACAGATTTCAGAGCTTCCCACCTGAGCATACGTCTTCCGAAGGTGACTGTGCATCTGCACCTCCTCCGGCACCTCCACAGACTTGCCACCAATAAACCGCAGGAGATCTAGGGGCACACCTGTGTTCCAGGTGGTAATACAGGCTTCCGGCTGAACCAGGCCCTGCCAGTGGGCCTGCAGGTGAGTGGCAGGGGGGCTATAGTGGTCCAAGTTTGTTAAGTGGTCGTTTAACTTTGCGTAGTAGGAGGCTCTTATTTCTGAGACCTCCTCCTGGGTCAGGAGTCCATTGGCAATAAGGTGCTCTGCATATGTGTCTGGAATGCTCTTTCGGGCTCTGTCCAAGAAAGAGGGGGAAAGAATCAATGCGATTTGTAAAAATCAAAGAGAGACACATATAGTCATTGTCAAAGGTATTGTGGAGTGTCATCGCTATAAAAAGGCATGCAGGAAATGCTTTGGAACTTCTGGTAGAAGGGGTGGTTATATGACATTGTGAATGTACCAAATGCCACTGAATTTTAAATGGTCCATTTCATGTCATGTGACTTTAACTCCAATAAATTATTTTTTTCAAAAAGACAGTTGTAACAACTTCATCCAGGCAAGCAAAAGAAAACAAATTTATCTTTATAAACTTTTGTCTATGATATTCAGGTAGAAATAATTGGTAGTTTTTCTATGACTTGGTAAATTCAGTTATTTACAGGACTGACCTACATAATCTACCCATTCAGCACTGCTTTGTTTTAAGAAGTATTAAACCTAAAGTAGCCAACATCTGTTTCAGGCGTCTTCAAGAATCCTGTACCTATTCAGCTCCTGAGTTTTATAACAACAGTAATAATAATGCCTCTCTACAGTTGCATAACACTTTAAACTGTAAGGTCTATTCAGATATATTGATATTATCATATTCAATCCTGACCAAAGTGAGAGGTAGGCAGGAGAGATTGTTTTAAATGGGGTGCTCGGTCACATCAAGTAATTCAGCTGCTCAGCTCAGAGCTAAAGAGATAACCCAGATTTGTTCTTCCAAGAACAGTCTGCTACCTATGACCAGAATGAATTGTAAAAGGGCACCAAGCTTATTCTTCTGCTTTAATTTATGTCTATGAGGAAATAAAGAAGCAGAATCTATTTTACTTTCTAGTATCAAAAAAGGAAATTCCAAAGTAACATATCTCTCTGTCACATTAACCCTCCTACTCAACAATGTCCAAAAGAAAAAGAATGCAGGCCAATGTGGAATTAAAAATTTCCTAGTGGTCACATTAGAAAAGGTAAAAAGAAACAGGGAGAATTAATTTTAATCACATTTATTTAACTCAATATATCCAAAATATTATCATTTTAACATCTAATCAATATAAAAAATTATTGAGATAGCTAACGTTTTTCATATAAGTCTTTGAAATCTAGTGTTTAGATTCCACTCACACAGCACAACTCCATCAGGATTACCACACATTTCAAGCGTTCAGTAGCCTTTTACGGCTAGTGGCTTCTAAATTGGACAGCACAGCTCTGACAGTCATTAAAACTCATCATGTAACCTCTTCCAAGGCAGAGTAGGTCCCTGTCTATAGTTTGCAGAAGTGGATCCTGGAGATTCTGTTCCTGACCTGTCAGTGCCATACTAAGTAACTTCAGGCAAGACTGTCTTCTCATCTGCTAAGTGAGGTTGTTAAGTTGCCCCCTTTGTCTATTCATTGAGGAAACATGTAGAGTTTGAAGAATATGGGGAGCTTTCCTGACACCCATAGGGTGACTGTCCCAGTCTGCCCAGGACTGTCCCAGTTTTAGCATTGAAAGTTTTGTGTCCCAGACAAACTGGGAATGCTGGCCATTCTAATGGAGAATGTCAATAAAAAGCATAATGTGAGCACTATGGGGAAGAAGGCGTACTAAATAAAGGTGTGCAATTGTACCTGATGATTTTGTACATGGCTGGGTTGGTGAAGAAGGGCTCATCCAGCTCATTGTGGCCCCACTGCCTATAGCATAATAAATCAACAATCACATCCTTCCGGAATCGGCGCTGGTATTCAAAAGCCAGTCGTGTGGCATGGACCACTTCCTCTGGGCTATCTCCATTGACATGGATGATGGCACAGTCCACAAGTTTCCCTGAGGCAGAGAACACCAAGATGAAGTGGGCCAATTCACCCAGATGACATTAGCCCAGTGCCAAGTCCTGGTGCCTGAGTGGAGACGCAGCCCACATCCTCAGAGATAGTTTGGGTTGGTCATTAAGAACCCAAACATTGGTCTTGGTGGGGTAGCTCAGGTGGCTGGAAAGTTGTCCCAAAACATCAAGGCTACAGGTTCAATTCCCAGTCAGGGCATATGCAAGAATCAACCAATGGAAAAAACTACATACTCTTCTGGTCAAGATGGAAACATATGTAAACACAGCTTGCCTCCTTGCACAACCACATCAACTTACAACTAAAATAGCCCTGGCTGGTGGGGCTCAGTGGATTGAGTGCCAGCCTGCTAACTGAAAGGTCACCAGTTTGATTCCCAGTCAGAGCACGTCCCTGGGTTGCAGGACAAGTCCCCAGGTGGGGGCATGCGAGAGGCAACAGATGGAGGTTTCACTCACACACTGATGTTTCTCTCCCTTTCTTTCTCCTTCCCTTCCCCTCTTTCTAGAAATAAATAAAATCTTTTTAAAAAATTACAACCCAAAAATAGAACCACCATCAGTCAGAACCATCAGAAATCGAGTTGAGTGGAAATCTGACAACTATGGAATTAAGGCAGAGCTGCAAATGGGCTGGTTTCACATCCACATGTGGTGGATAAAAATTCAGGAGGGATATCTCGGGAGCAGGGGTCCCACGCCCACACCCAGCCCCCCAGCCCAGGGTTCCAGTGCCAGGAAGATAAGTCCCCATACCTGGCTACAAAAGCCAACAGGGATTGAGTCAGTGGAAGAAACTTACAGAGTCCCAAGCAGTTCCTCTTAAAGAACCCAAACATGGACTCAGAATCACTCCCTCTGAGCTCCAGCACCAGGGTAGCAGCCTGAAAGGCATTAGTGGCATACAGGGAGAAACTGAAGTGTCTGGCATCAAGGCAAGAGCTGGGGAACAGCTCTCTCCCAGACAGAAATGTGGGCAGAGGCTGTCCCTTTTCTGAACCCTCTCCCCCACAAAGCCACAGGCAGGTTAGCGCAATATCTGAGATTCCATCCACATGGCTAACACTGTTGCTCTGCCCTGGAGATCCCCAGAAACTCCACCCCACCCAACTTACAGGCCTATCCAAACTGCTTTTCCATATAAATGGCTGGTCTCAGCTCATGCTTCACAGCTTCCTAAATCCTCTCAAACAAGCAACACCCAGCCTCAGTGAGCTCCCAGTCCCCTACCTTTTGTTAAGGGGTCCTGGGCGGGCACTAGTAGCCAACAGCCTAATTTCACAGATTGGCTTCACCTGGGAATCTCCAAGCCCAGCACAAGTAGTAGCATCTCAGATTGCTTTATAGCTCATACAGGGTGGCCCTGGGCAAAATGCAGGTGGGAGCTGAGCTTGGCCTGCTCCAGAGCCTGTGCAACCAATAAACAGCTACAGAGCACAAAGGGTGGAGGTTGATGGTCAGTGGTCACAGCCAGTCCTTGCAGCTGACTGGCCCGGGTAAATCCCTCCCAAGGACTTCAGCAGTATAAAAAAGATCCAGTCAGAAACGAAGGACACACTAATTGAAATAAAGAACAATTTACAGTGAAACAACAGTAGGGTGGATGAAGCCGAGAATCAAATCAATGATTTGAAACATAAGGAGGAAAAAGCAAGCAACCAGAACAAGAAGAAGAAGAAAGAATCCAAAAAAATGAGGATTGTATAAATAGCTTCTGGGACAACTTTAAGAGGTCCAACATTCACATCATAGGGATGCCAGAAGGAGATGAGAAAGAGCAAGAAACTGCAAATCTATTTTAAAAAATAATGGAAGAAAAATTCCTTAATTTGGTGAAGGACATAGACATGCAAGTCCAGGAATCACAAAGGGTTCCAAACAAAATGGATGTAAAGAGGCCCACTCCAAGACACATCACAATTAAAATGCCAAAGGCTAAAGATAAAAAGAGAATCTTAAAAGCAGCAGGAGAAAAGCAATTAGTTACCTACAGGGGGGTTCCCATAAGACTGTCATCTGATTTCTCAAAACAAACTTTGCAGGCTAGAAGACTGGCAAGAAATATTCAAAGTCATAAACAGCAGGAACCTATAGCCAAGATTGTCTACCCAACAAAGCTATCATTTAGAACCTAAGGGCAGATAAAGAACTTCCCAGACAAGAAAAAACTACAGTACTTTATCATCACCAAACCATTATTATATCAATGAAGATCAAAACTATGAACAATAAAATGGCAATAAATACATATCTATCAAAAATTGAACCTAAAAAACAAACTAAGCAAACAAGAAGAATAAAGACAGAATCATCAATACAGACAGGATTAAGAAGTACCAATAGGTAGTTATAGAATAGGCTTGGGTATGTAAAATACAGTATAGGAAATGGAGTAGCCCAAGAATCTATGCATGACACAGGGACATGAACAATGGTGTGGGGACTGCCTGAGGGAGTGGGGGGTGCTGGGTGAAGTGGGGGCAAAAGGGAAAAAATTGGGGCAACTGCAATGGCATGATCAATAAAATATAATTTGCTTTAAAAAAAAAAGGTTTTGTTTTGTTTGTTTTTTTGAGAGGGGAAGGGAGAGAGAAAGAGAAGGAGAGAAACATCAATGTGTGGTTGCCTCTCGCATGCCCCTTACTGGGGACTGGGCCTGCAACCTGATGCCCTGACTGGGGATTGACCTGGTGACCCTTTGGTTTGCAGCCTGGTGCTCAACCACGGAGCCACACCAGGCAGGGCAATAAAATATAATTTTAAAAAAGAATCAACCAATGAATGATTAGGTAGATAAACCATCAGGTTGATATTTCTCTTTCCCTCTCAAATCAATCAATAAAATATCTTTTAAATTATATTTTTAAAAAAACAAATCTTGCAGTCCAGCTAACAAGAATGAGTTCAAGTCACAGCTCTGTGACTTACTGTGTGACCTTCATAAAATTATGAATCTCAGTCTCCTTATTTATAATGCTAGGATAATAGCTCCCACCTCTTAGCATTGTTGTAAATATTAAATGAGTTAATGCATATAAAGTGCTTAACAGTACCTGGTATGTAATAACTAATATTTGTTATTGTCATTATTACTATTATCTTTCCTCCTAAGAAAAAAGGGTCATGAGAGGATACATTATACCAAAAAAAAAAAAAAAAAAAAAGGATTTTCTGCAAGGACAAGTTCAAGTTGAGTTTTCAGTATCTCTAACTAATCACCAAAAATTCACATAGCCCTAAAAGGCATCCAGGCCAGGCCTGGATCTAAAACAGTAAAGTTTCTGCGGTCTAAGAGCTCTCATAACTTTGTGAAACTGGGAGTGGGTAATAAAAGCCCAGCATTTCTCTTAATACTGCCAATGTCTAAAACAAGTAAACCTTGCTTCTTCACATCTGATATCTCATCAGACTACCTGGACAAATTTAATAAATTTGACATGTTAAAATTTATAAATTCAAGGTATACAGCATATTTCTTTGATAATTTATATATTGAATATGATTGCCATTGAAGTAATATTTATCACTTATACCACTATAGCTCAGTATTATTGACTATATTCATTATACTGTACATTAGATCTCTGTAGTTTATTTACTATTCATTACTAGTTTTTACCTTAAACACCATCAATCTTATCCCCCCTATTCCCAATACCCTGGTAACCACCATTTTACCCTCTGGTTTTTCTTTTTACAGCTTTGACTTTTTTTAAGGATTCCACATACATGTGATATCATACAATAATTGTCTTCTTCTGTCTGACCTATCTTGCTTAGCATAATGTGCTCAAGGTCCATCCATGTTGTCATAAGTGGATGGCAGGATATCTTTCTTTTTCATGACTAAATAATATTCCGTGTGTATATACACAATATTTAGACGAGATCGGGTGCGTTCAGGGTGGTATGGCCGTAGACTATATACAATATTTAAAAAATCCATTCATCCAATGATGGGCATTTGGGTTGCTTCCATATCTTGGCTATTGTGAATATGCTGCCATAAACATGAGAGTACAGATATCTCTCTTGTCAAAATTGTTTTCATTTCCTGTGCATATATATCCAGAAGTGAAATTGCTGGATACTATGGTAGATCTATTTTTAACTTGTTGAGAAATCTCCATATTGTTTTCATAGTGATTGGACCAGCTTACATTCCCACTAACAGTTTCTAAGAGTCCCTTTTATTGCATCATCTCCAGCACCTGTTGTCTCTCGTCTTTTTGATGATGGCCATTCCAGATGTGTGAGGTGATACCTCATTGTGGCTCTGATTTGCATTTCCCTAAGGATTAGCAATGTTGAGCACTTTCTATGTGCCTGTTGGCCATCACTGTGTCTTCTTTAGACAAATGTCTATTCAGTTCCTCCATCTATTTTTTAATTGGATTATTTTTGTTATTAAGCTGTGTTAGTTCTTTGTATATTTTGGATATTAACTCCTTATCAAATTGAACATCTCCTTTTCGACTAAGATTTGAGTTCTCCAAGTTTGAACATCCTAAAGACAATTACTTTAGTGCTAACTAGTCATGGTGATCTCTGGCTTCCACCAGATTATTCAACTGGATACTTAAGCAATTTGAGAGTACACCCTCTAAGTTCCACTCCAGTCTTATTTCTTTGGATAGAAAGATTACACTCAGAGCTTAAAGGGAATATTAACCTAAGAACACTGAAGGTGACTACTGACTGTATTTGAACCAAAATTTAAAATGGGCTAATCAGTGAGGCTCACTGATCTAAGTGAACTAGAAGTTTCTCTAGAAATTCCTTGTCTGACCCAGCAACACCAACAACCCTGTGTGACATACCAATATCACTACAGTATAAGGAAGACCTTCCTCGTTCTGCCGGAGTGGTGTACCCCAGCTGGTTGTTGACAATCAGATGGATACTTCCACCAATTCTGAAGTGTGGGAGATTGGAAAGCGTAAATGTTTCAGGAACAATCCCCTGACCAGAGAAAGAAGCGTCCCCGTGAACCTAAATTATGGGGGGGGGGGGGAAGAAAAGCAACATAAGCAATGGAGAAATTTAGGTTTTCACACTGGAATAAATAGTTTTCAAATAATAATGGGAAAAAATAACTGACCTCTCACTGCTCCCCTGCCCTCCTAAAACTCTGCTGGTTGTAGGATTTTCTAGAATGGTTATGCTAATCTAAAGCAGCTTTCAAAGATGCTAAATCAGTTCTTTTCCTCTTGCAGCCACTACCAGTTGACCTACTCCTTCCACCCCACATCATCGCCTGCAGGCATCTCTCCCAGCGTACTCACCAACAGTCTAGTACACACAGCAGCACCACAGGAGGAAGGGCTATAGGAGGTGCAGAAAGAACATCAGCCCTAGTAAAACTTCTGTGGAAACAGCTGTGAGATACTAGGAACCCTCCCTCTTGCCCAATTAACCCCCCACACCCCTCCCAAAAAGAGACTATGTGTAGCTCATGTAGCTTTGTGTAAGTCTAATACCCTTACATCAGACTATATGTAATGTAGAGGAGAGTGAAGTGACAGCCAAGAGAGGAGGTGTGTGTGGGGGGGAGGGAGGATGGGGATTATACCACACATTAGAAACAGGAAGCTTTGAGGAAAAAACAAAATGTTAATTATGAGAGAATACCTAAAATGTGTTACTTTTCCAGAACATTTGAAGTCAGCTAGATCATAGTATCACAAAACCTGGTGGATGAAAGGTGGCAGAGATGGGGGAATTTCTTTTTAAGAAAAGCTAAAAGCAAATAATGAGGAAATTGTAGGTCTTAGAAAATCTCAGAATATAAGCCTCACAAACTTTGTGTTAAAAAGACAATTATCATAAACAGCCAATATGCTGAACTAAAGAATAAAATGATATGATGTGCCCTAACTTAAGGCAATCTTTGTGCCTCTAATGTAACAATTGAAATAGCTAAATATGAATTAAGAAAACATACTTAGAAGTTCATTGTTAATGTCCTGTAGAGAGTTATTTTTAAATAAGTGGAATATTTGCAGTAGGAAAGAAAGCACTCCTTTGCCCGAGTGAAATAACATGCCCTTACATTATCTCCACAGTTCTACACATATCTCTATTAATCTACTCAACAACCAGGTTCTGGTGGGGGGGATAGGTAAGGAAGTCCTTTTTACAGGACTTCACTACTTTAAAGTAGCAGATTTTACTACTATCCTTTTTACAGGTGAGGAAACCAAGGTTCAGAAAGAGTATATATTTCACATGGCTTGCACTAGACGCCAGACCTTCTGTGATTGTGATACTGCTGTTTTCTCCTACTTATTTCCCCACCTCTTCAAGCCTCTCTCCTGGATTAAGAAACTTATTATGTATATGTTCTAACTTAATCCTCAGCATACGATGAGGAATGTAATATACTCTCATTTTACCTATGAGATTCAGAGGACACAAGTAACAGAACCAAGCATGCCAAGCTACAAGGCAGCAAAGGCAGGATTTGAACTCAGGGCTTCTTGGTTCCAGAGTCCTTGTCTTTTCTACACTGTGCTACATTGTCCTTCCAACTTGCAGCCACACAATGGCTCACACGGGAGGAAAGGGTTCCTCACCCTTAGGCCCCCTTGCTGATGGTATTTCTTGTAGGGTAAGGACGTACCGTACTTTGCCGTGTATAATGTGCTCCCATGTATTATGTACACCCATGTTTTTGTGCACATTATACACAGGATTATTATGCCCACAGTATGGAATCATTACATCTAATGTATAATGCGCATCCTTATTTCCCCTCAAAAATTTGGGCCAAAAAGTGCACATTATACACAGCAAAATATGGTATGTAAAAAGAGGTCAATATAGCAAGGAAGAAAGATGTGTACCTTTTCTGCTCCTTTACAAAAATGTTACAGTAGAGGCATTAATAGGAACATAACTTATGTTCACAACATGCATCATTTTATCCTGGTCTTTGGATTCTTGGCACTAAAGCATACCTGTGTCATTTGCTCATTTTATTTTCCCTTTTAAATAAAGAAAGAAACCACTCCACTATGTTCCATAAAGCTTCGTAGGATTAAAGGTCCATGAGCACAAACAAATGTTGGATGAGGAGGAAGCTGCTCAGCCAACCTCCATTGGGGTGGGGAGGGGTGGAAACATGAGAACCCACTTTCACCAGGTCCAGGGCTAAGATAAAGAGAAGACAGGCAGAAAAAGTAGCATCAGGAACCTCACTCACCATGATTTCATAGGCTCCAAATTTAGAGTTCCCACAAGAAATTACAATCATGTAGTTGAGCAAGGGAAGACATACATAAACAGAGCAGGGCAAAATATTTGGGGGACACAAAGCCGACAAAAATAGGCAGTTTCTCATCACTTTAGAGAAATGCCATTTTCACCTCTTTAGAAATCAGTCTTAAGATCTGCTTCATGTAGTGGGTAACTGTAAATGACTACAATATTTTAGAGTATCATGAGTTAAGAGAAAGGTAAAGAGAATATCTAGCTAATGATTTGTAGATTTCTATTTTGAAATACCATATCATAATAAAATCCAGTCTGCCTACCCCAAAGAATTTTCCATAAGTTTCTGTCTTGAAAAATTAATATCAATAAGATAATGTGGTTATTTGTATACATAGCCAATATTATACTGCCTTACAGATTTATAGATTTCTGTTGTGTTTAAAGACTTAGTTACCAATATCCATGATTAATTAATTAAGGGTTCATGTTTAAATAAACACTCATAGATAAAAAATGTGACTCACAGTCCAAACTTCTAAAAGACGCCTTTTAGATTATGAAAAACTGAGGGGAGGAGACAGGGGAAGCAAGACCCACACTAATAATTTGTATTCTTTAATACCAAAGACCTTCGTTTTAAAACAAACAAGCAAAAAAAAAAAATCCAGACTCTCATAGCCTTGGTAGATATGTGGGTGCCCTGTGGCTCCCTAGAAGGCCATACTCTCACAGAAGTAAGGACATCTGTCCTCCTAGCAGTAGCAGGCATGCTAGTCAATACCTCCTTAATTACTTTATAACTCAAGAAAAAACACAGTGAAAACTAGTCTAAAGTCAGTTACCTTGACTCTAGACCTCATATCTGTAATTAATTCTTAAAACAGCCCCAGAATATTTTTCCCCAAAATTTCATCTCAGTTTAATCTTGACTGTCTGCCACCTCCTTTCAGACCTACCAACTTGGACATTCTTTCTCCCCTGTCTTCCCAACTTCCGGTCTCACTTCCAGAAGCTACAAGTACCTGCAAGCAAATGACTTTGTCCCCAGGCTGAGCCAAAATGTCTGAAGAGTAGTCCCCCTCCTGTCTAGACTGCTGCCTTCCCCGAGTCTTCCCGACAGCCACGGGGTTAACAGCTTCCAGGTGCGATGGATTAGGCAGCATAGTCACGTGCAGGGGATGGTGCGCACCAAAGTCCAGGTCAACAGAGGCCGTCAGGTGAGACAGGACATCTCCAGTGGCTGGGATGTTTTCTGGAAATTCACTTAAGCCTCGCATTTTGCGAAACATCAGCTATTGTGGATACACATAAAGGAAAAATGTTTTTCATTGTGATAGAGACTTGAAAAGAACTGGCTGGTTTAAATTATGCAACACAAAAAAATTATGCACATGCTTTTCTTCTTATTATTACCATGCATTATTTAAAGATAGGCACAAATTTCTAGCTGCTCAAATGCACAGAACTATTTGGAGATCTTCACAATCAAATGAAGTATCAACACTATGAAGAGTCTAACATGACATAGTAAATTCCCTCTGCCTCACAATAAGCAAAATAATGTTTCTTAAATACACCTTCTAAAATATATTTTCAAAAGAACTTTTTAAATTAATTTCATTAAAAGTAGAGAGGAAAATAATAGAACTTAATCCCATTTAGAGAGGGCACGACATATACTCTTAGCTCAAGTTACACCTAAAAAACTACAGAAGTCCAATATTCAAATGACTTCTTTACATATGTTCGCTCATCTCATTTTCAGTCTTCTACAAGGTAGATGCCACTACCCATTTTTAAAGTGAACAAGCAAGAGAAGTTAACTAAATTGTTAAAGGTCCTTGGCAAGTGAGTAACAAAGTTGAGCCTCAGACTAAAGTATTTACCAAAACAGCATGTTATTCTCAATTAGACAAATTGTTTGAATGACCCAAAAGCTTCTCTAATTTGCAAAAGCTTACTTACCTATCTGTAAATAGGAACATACACAGTGTACATACAGATGTGTTTATCACAAATATGATCATGTATAATAATTTTGCAATTTGAATAATTTCTTTGAGATATTTTAGAAATGTAATTTTTGGTGTAAGAATTTCTGCATGTTTCCAAGCACATGCCTCCATCTGTCAATTACTTTATCCTGTCATACTCTACCTTTTCTAATGTATTTGTCTTTTAACAGCTGATGATCAATCTCTTAGCATCAGAAACACTGAGGTCTGAGTGAGAGTGGTAAAGTTTGGACATGCTACCACATAGATTTCCTAATATTCTTAAGAAAAACACATCCTTCCATGGGCTCTATTTACTTCATCTAACTCTGACAGCCCCTTTAACATTTGTAGTTGTGTTTAATCCCCTGGCCAAGGACAGTAATGAGGCTTATGCATGCATAATGGTCACAACTTTATTAATAATAAATCTCTCTGATGTCCCCTGATATCAGGTCTTCAGTCCTGACTCTCAACTCTTTTGAGAGACTTACAGAGCAGAGCAGCTGAGTTGGACTGAATAGAAAAACCAGGATCAAATTACCTATATAACCACTCACTTGGGTGGTCTCTTAAGAGAACAATGGATGTCATTAGTTTTAGTACAACCTATTAACTATAAACTCAGCAAATAAGAGGAAGGTAAAATTGACTTCTTGAAAGGTAAAACTGTATAAAATTGTGCAGATATTTGTGTTTGTTCAAACAATTTTTATGAAGTAAGAAAAGTGTGTGTCTAAGAGCAGAATTTATTCACAACATCCTTGAGGAAATAAAGTAACCTTTGACTCCCTAAAAGAAGATAGAATCCAAATAAGGATATGCAGAAAGTCAACCCAAATACCTGTTCTAACCAGCAGCATTGGGTTCCATCAATTAACAATGCTAGGTTCTGGACCAATAATTCATACGCTTAGTCAGTTTCCTTTTTTTTTTTAAGATTTTATTTATTTTTAGAGAGGGGAAGGGAGGGAGAAAGAGAGGGAGAGAAACATCAATGCATGGTTGCCTCTCACACGCCCCCTACAGGGGACCTGGGCTGCAACCCAGGCATGTGCCCTGACTGGGAATTGAACCAGCAGTGGTTCACAGGCCAGCACTAAATCCACTGAGCCACACCAGCCAGGGCAGCTTGGTTGGTTTTCTAAAAGGAATTATTACCATCGGTTTTATTCTGTTATAGTTGCATGTCATAGACAGGATCTTACCTCGGGAGGTAACTGCAGAAGGCCTGCCAGTAAATTAAGTCTCCCCCTATGGGGCATCCCAATGATGACGTCGGTGATCCCACTGTAGGCTGACATTTTCAGCAACTCATGGAAAAAGCCCATCATGCTTTCAGCTCCTTCACCTCCATATCGTTTCACTGTGGCAAACTTGGTGGCCAAAAAGTGGTCAAACTCCTGTGGAACATCATATCAGACACATTAGTTACAGGAAGATGGCCAAGTACTTAGATCAAAGTCAGACACATTTATGTGTATTGTTAAGAAGACCCTGTACTACCTCAAGTAGGACCGCTGCAACTGTGCTCCTTCACTACCTGCCCCAGAGAAAGACATAAGTCACCCTGAGTCCAGCAGGTGAGCCTTGCCAAGGACACCAGACCACAGGAGAAGATGCAGAGGAAATAACGTGAGATGTAGAATAATTTAGCCCAAGAGGAACTTCCTTAGATGTGTGTTCTTTCAGAGTAGAGGTCAGGCCTCAGGTTTCCTCTGTCTCATCCAGTACCTGAGTTTTAGTATCCGGCTCTACAGTACTATTTTATCAAGGCTGCAAGCTAGTCACTATCTGAATTACTGGGAATAAATTTCTTGTCATCTTGGTATTCCTGAGTCCTAATCATGGTCCTGACATTCAATTCCATTAATTCGTATTGGTTTGTCTTCCACGTATAGTTTTCTTTTCTTCTTCTTCTTCTTCTTTTTTTTTTTTTGATCACTTCAGGTAATAAAAATAGAAGATCTTAAGGATTTTGTGATCTTTTCTAGAGTGAATAGACAAATATGTATATAAAAAGTACTCTGAGGAGAACCAATAGCTCCATTGTTTGGCGATCTACTGCTTCCTACATGGAATAAAGCTGGGTGTGTTATATTGCCTGTTGTGCTGAGACAATGGGGGGTAAATGGAGGTACGTTCAGAGATTTAATGCCTAATTCCCTCTCTTCAGTATTTATATATCTTTGTACAAAATAAGCTGACCTATTCCATTGATATTAGCTGCTGCTTTTATACCTGAGATTCTAGCATTAGTCTGGACAGATGTTTTCGCTCTTCTGTGGTAAATGTCTCCTTTTTCAGCTCCTCGAACCGCTTGGCAAACCAATCTTTCTCCTCCTGGCTCTGAAGTTGGGAGGTTTCGATGGAAATCTGCCCACAGTAGATTTGGTCGAGATAGGCTAATACTTCCTCAAGAGAGGCCTCATCCTTCCCCATGTTCAATAATCCTATGAAATGGAATCAAAGGGATCCTCTTAAAGAAGAATCAACCATGTAACTAATTATAGAATATACCAAAATAATTACTTCAATTCAGAGCATTTCATTGTGAATAACTTAGGTCATTGTTAATGCTCACCTACATGTTTCTAAAAGCAAAACTGAAAACATGATCAAAAGCCCTAAGGTAGTAAAACTAGAAGAGGAAAAAGAAAATTTTCACAAGGACAGAGCCATACTGTTTTATGTCAAATTTTGATTTTATAGTTATTTATTTATTTATAATACAGTACCATTTACTTTTTATTTTTTAAAGTATATTTGATTATGCTATCACAGTTTTTCCAATGTTTCTCCCTTTATCCCCACTCCACCCTGCACCCCCCCCAACCCTCCAGCATTACCCCCCTTAGTTCATGTCCATGGGATGTACACATAAGTTCTTTGAACTCTGTTTCCTATATCATTCTTAACCTCTCCCTGTCCACTTTATGCCTACCAACTATGCTTCTTATTCCTTGTACCTTTCCCCTCCACTCTTCCCCTCCCACTCCCCACTGAAAACCCTCCATGTATAGTCATTTAAACTAAAATTTCAAACCTACTTTTCACCTGCTTTATAGGTACAATTTTCTTCTCCTATCTTTATCTCAAACACCTATCAACTAAAATGTTCAAGCCTTAATAATATCTATAAAGCAATTATTGAACAGTTGGTCTTAATTTGAATTAATATTGATAGCAAAACAACATTTTAAGGTAAAAGGAAATGACCCTGATCCTCAAAGAAAAGGAAAGTTTGTAATATGTCATTAGCTCAGCAACAAATCAGTTACCAGTCATTTGCCTAAACCTACATGAGTTAAACCAACATTTACTTTATATCGCTTATGGTTTCTTACAATAATTTTAGATCTTTGATATTGATTGACCAATGATGCAATGGACATAGGAGTGCAGATATCTCTTCAAAATCCTGATTTCAATTCCTTTGGATAATACCCAAAAGTGGCATTGCTGGATAATGGTTTTATTTTTAATTTTCTGAGGAATCTCCATGCTGTTTTCCTCAGTGGCTGCACCAGCTTACATTCCCACCAACAGTGCAAAGGATTCCCTTTCTTCCACATCCTTGCCAACATGTGAGGTGATATCTCATTGTGGTTTTGACATGCACTTTCCTGAGTACTTTTTCATGTACCTGTTGGCCATTTGTCTCTGGAGTTTTGAATGCAGAGGAAATGGGCCCTATCAAAAAACCATTCTAGAACTTCAAGACTCCTTCTCCCTGATAGTGTTTAAAGCTCCAGTGGGCATAGGGGTTTTCAAGAATAGAGAAAGAAGTCCCACCTCTGTTGGCAGGTAACTAGCACGTGGAAGGTCTAGTGTCGCCAGGCTTTACCTGTGGTATTAAAAGGTCCCTGCAGGGTCTGCACAAGAGCTTGGATTTCAGGCACATTCTCCTGCAGGGCTTGTCCAGCGAAGAGGGGGTTGATTTTGGCAGCTTTATGACCATGCTCACAATATACTGTCACCAACCTGGCAAGTCCATGATCCACTAATTTAGAGAAAAAAGAAAGCAATACAAGCAGTTTAGGAAATGCCCACAGACCACAAAAATCAGGTTTTCCAAGAAGCCTTTGTGGCCTTAGACATTTTTAATGCACTGCTCCCACCTACCACATCTGCCAGTGGTTTCCAGGATTAAAGACTATCAGAATCCAGGAAAACACACTAATTTCCTTAAATTTATCTCATGATAACTAAAGTCACTAAAAAAACAAAATGTAAATAGAGCTAAAATTGTACATTTATAAAATAACTATGCACGTAAATAAATATTAAAAGGGAATTCCCCAAATTGGGGAAAAAAACCCTCTTATAATGCTGAGATTATGGATAATTAGTCATCTTAATTATTGTTTAAGATGTTTTCTAACACTTTACATAAAAAAACAGAGATAGGTAGAATTATAATATCAATGTTACATTTCTTTTTTCCCATTTTCCCACTTTCATTTTTTTGTTTTTATTTTTTGCTATCTTTAATTGAATTTATTGGGAGGACACTGGTCACAAAACCACAGAGGTCTCAAGTGTACAACTTGACAAAACATCATCTGCGCACTGTATCATGTGCCCATCGCCCAAAACAAAGTCTCTTTCTGTCCTCATTTATCCCCCTTTGCCCACCTCCACTTCCCCCGCTCCCCTTCCCTATGACTATCACCACATACACTTCCTTCTTATTTCTTAAAGATGCAGGTACATAGTTATTTCATAGGCTCATGAAATCTTAGATGAGGAAAAGACTAGAAATTATCATGTCACTCACATAATACCCCCCCAAAAGAAATCCCCTTTGTAAAACCCTAAATGAATGATCCCCCAGTCTGTACTTAAAAGGAACCATTATCTTTCAATGAATCCACTTCTGAGATGATTTCATATTGAGCCAAAAGCTGCTTTTCTTTTCTTTCCACAGGCAAGTCCTAAAATTTGGGGGACAAAATCCCTCAGGCCCACATTCAGTTAACCTTTACTCTGTCAAGGCAGTTTTACACAAAGTGAGCACAAATCCCCGAGGATGGGCAGTTGCGCTATAGAGGGCACACAATTTTCTGAACATTTAAAAATTTTTCATTTTTATTTTCAGAACCCAAAGAAAACTGTTAGCATATTTTCAAATATTTAATGACCATTTTTTCAACATGTACTGCCATGCAATGATTTCACAGTTACACAGCTGCCGTGTTTGTGGTCAGCATACTTCAAAGTGCACATGTTGGCACAGGCTTAGAAGAAAGAACAGAGATGTACTGAATACGTAAAGGGTGTGTTTGCACTAATACTGTGGTTAGGAGGATCCACACTAGGTCTAATGCACTAATCAAACAAGCCCAGTAAATGAACTGATTTCTGAATGGAGGTTAGTTTTATATTCCCATATGGTTCTATTCTGAACTGTATTAAAATTCTCACTTGCTATTGTATGAAGTAGGAAATCTTCATATTTGTGGCTACAAGCCAGACAGATCATGTCTGAAGCACTGTCCTTTTGTGCCAACTCCCATGTAAGTGTCCTGGAGTACCCTTAAAAGCCTGGCTGTTGAGCATGGAGAAATTGGTGCAGTGACCTCTGTAAGCTGATGTTTACTAGGAGAATGTTTTCAGAAGGGCTATTAGATTGCTACGAGAGTGGTGATGGTAAACCTGTGTACTTACTATTGGACTTGTCCCACTAAAGATGGAGTTTTGTAGATGATACTGGAAGCCGTGGGAAGTAGAGGAGATTACCCAGAAAGAACGTAAATTGAGAAGGTGACTATGAGCCACAGAGTACCAATATTTAGAGATGAGCAAAGAGAAAGAGCATCCCCCCTGCAAAAGTGATGGGGTTGTTAGTAGGAGAACCAGGATCTTGTAATGCCAGAGAGCCACGGAAAGTATGTGTTTTTCAGGAACAGTGGCCTTTATGAGACAACCATCATTAAAGGTTCTTTAAAAGTTCTTGTATACATATATACATATATATGATATATATATACACGCACATATATATATACTCACACATCTACATACACACACACAAGGTGGAGTAAAAGTAGTTTACAGTTGTTCATATGGAAAATAATACAATAATTAATAAATAATAATGCAAGAATAAACTTTCACATGCTCACAATTATAAATCTACTTTTGTTTGCCACATCCTGTATATATTTCATATATACAAGAGAAACAGACCAAAGACTTAGTAATTACCCTACGTTAAAATTTCTGATTTTTTGCTTGTTTATCATATATTCTAAGTTTTCCACAGTGGACATGTACATTAGAGCACCTTAAATTGTATCCATTGAACATGCTTGCTGCCCAGCTGCATTCTGAAAGCTTTTGATTAGTGGGTTCTCTGCAGTGCACCTGCCTGTCTGCCCTCGCCAGTTGACTAAATGGTGGTAAAAATCAGCTGTATTTGTTCCTAAGCCTGTTGCTGTGGGAAAAAGTTAAATATCAGGAGAGAAATTATAAGCATCTAGAAAGATTTTGCACTCAGACTGCTTTCAGGAGCTCTCTTTAAATACTTGCATAGATGTAAACAAAAATACAAGTATTTAAGTTAAAATAATTTGAAGCACGTCTCACACCTTTATGATAATCCTTACTTCAACGACTTTCTAAAAAATTAACTGACCAACTCCTAGTTTCAAATTCATTGGATACAAGTGCTTCTGCTGTTTTTCTTCCGTAGCAAATAATGAAGTATTTCTTACAAAATATTTATGTATTTAAAATAATGACATATGTAATGAAAATAATTAAATGAGAATATTTAAAGAACATAAAATATAAAATAAATAAAAATATTTAAGAGGATGAGAGCACAGCAATAGAAAGCATGTAACTTCCTATTACCGTATAAATCAAAGAGTTACTATAACAGAAAAAAGAATACCTGTATGTTAGGCATAATACTGTCCACACATCTTAGAACTTGTGATATCCCCAAAAGTCCAGAGGAATTTAAGTTAAACCCCACAAAGCCAGAGAAAATAGGGAAAACAACAACAGAACATATGCACACTCTTCTTCAAAAGAGAAACTATTGGAGGCATGCTCCTGGCTCAGGAGCCTGGCACATACCAGGTGCTCAAGAAATATGTGTTATTACTTGAATGAAGGAAGCCCTGAGGCAGTCACAGAACCCTCACAATGAAAGTTTTCTGGGGCCCTCAAGAGTTGAAGTAGATCCTTCTTGCTCACATGAAGCCTTCTTTTCTGAGAACTGCACCCTCCCATCCCAGGGGGTGGGTTCCAGTGGCCATGTCTACATCTCTCCATTCTGCCTCCCTACAAGTTCATGGATTCCAAAGACACCTCAGTCAAGGTGGATCAGATTTGATCTTTCCAGAATTTGAGGCTGAGAACTGAGAGATAAGTTATGAGAAAAGAACCTGAGACAAGGTTGGTCTTTGGCTGGTGTCTGGGAATCCAGATTTCAGAAATGTCCTCACCTGTCTCTGACAGGTCAGGGTGATCCACTAGGCCCAGATTGTGCAATGTGGTTTATGCTGAATACCTGCTTTTCTAGTGGGAATCTGGAATTTTGGCATGTGTAGAGGGTGCTTACAGGAACATCTCCCAATAAAAACCTTGGGTGCCAAGACTCTAAAGGGCTCCTCTGGGCAGAAACTTTTCACATACGTTGGAGTGTTTTTGTCACCAAGTGTGCATTCTGCCCCCCGTCGCAGGGGAGAGAGAGTAACAAAGCTTGCACAATGGTTCCTCCAGACCCTTCCTGCGTTTTTTTTTCCATTCTGATTCAGCTGTGGATCCTCGTGACATCACTGTAATAAATCTTAGCCTCGAGTACAACTACATGCTGAGTCCAAATGTGGTGTGGTCTGAGGGACACCCAACACACGTTACGGGTGACACTGGGGTTGAGTACACTAACAGCTGTGCCCTGTAAGCCCACACACAGCTTCTGCCAGTACTCTCAGAGCTAGCTCTGGTTTACTCCACATATCCTTCAGTTCTCGGAGACCCTTGTATCTCTACAATCAAGTCCCCTCTTTGCATTAAATAGCCAGAGTTGGTTTCTGTTGCTTGTGACCAAAAGAATCTTAGCTAATGCAGGAAGTAAACAAATTAATCATGATAGGCATACCTACATCAATTACTTTGTTCACTGCTGTAAGCAAACATGGTCGGGGCACTGAATAGTGTTTAAACTTAGGGCTTAAACTAAAATCAATACAATTTGTTTTCATCATCTGGTCATAAACAGCCTCCCCCAAAAATATCTAGATCATATCCATAGTCTTTTTCCATTCAAGATAGCATATGATTAAAGCAAGTGGAAATGTTAGATATCTTTAAAGACACTGAAGACTCCCAGAAAGGGAATTTCATAACTGGAGTCCCTTAGAACCCTATAAAAATGAGATGGCTGCCTCCAGCTTCAACTTTGGAACTTCATAGATAACCACATTAAAAGTCAACACTTTGTACAGACTACCATATTCTGTACACCAAACTCAGATACACCTAGGCTGTGCAACTGAGCTAATTTCGTATCATACCCTCCCTTCCCATCTCAAACACAGTATCTTTATAAAATAAATGTATTTTACCAGTTCTTTGCTTTTTAGAAAAACAAAAACAAAAAATCCAGACTTTAAATAGAAAGCTTGTTCTGGTCCTTCCCATTTTTTCCTAATCCTTTACAGATTGATAATAAATCACAGTGACCATTTACAGAGTACTAACTTTTGCTACACATTGTGCTGGATTTGTCACACACATCTCCTCAGCTAGTCCCTGCACCAACTCTGAAACAGGTGTCCTTACTGCAGAGGAGTAAACTGCAGAGGGTAAGTGACTTGCAAAAGGTGACATAGGTCATCAGGAAGCTGAAAGTTGAATTCAAGAATATTTCACTTCAATCCAGTGTTTCATTGATTATGCTATAACAAAAATTCTATGTTGTACACTTGAAACTAATATAATACTTTATTTCAACTGTAAGTGAAATTTTGTTTTAAAAAAATTGAAAAGGGAAGTCCAGAGCCTATAGCAAAAGAGTTGACAAAACTAAAAGTCTCTGAGACATTTTAAGTACAAGAGCTAATGTCATTAGCCCTTTCGGTCTGCACTTGTATTCCAAAATTACCTAGATTTAAAAAAATCTCTAATGCAGTAAAATTTTGTTCAACCATTTTTGCTATGACTCCAGTAAAGGCTCCTGTTATTTCTAACATGCAACATACCCACACCCACTCACTTCAACTACTAAGGTTAGCGGTTACTGCCACAGCCAGTAACCACTAAATGCTATTTGGAATCCTACAGCTCCCACGCCGTGATGATCACTACATTCTGCCATTTTTTTAATGACCCACATCTTCCTTAGTGAAATTTATACCTGTAAATCAACACTTCTAAACCCACCTCAATTTTAATTGGGATTGTTGATAAATAAATTCAAGTTTACTTGGAAATTGAGGTTTACAGAGGTTAAAGTACACACTGTTACTAATAGCAGTGGCCACAAAGAACACTCATCACAGGTCAAATTTTAACTGGTGAAACCAAGGCCATCCAAAAGTTTCCAAGAACCAAGTTCAATATCTCTTTAAAGCCTAATACAATGGAAGTCTTAGTGAATGATGTAGTCACCCTATGAAGGCAATGATTTTCAGCCAAGATAAACATATGAAGAAAAATGGCTGGTGAAGGGCAAAGGGGACAGGGAAGACACCATAACTCTGACCATAGCTTCTCCCTCTTCTTACGTCACCTTTGACGTTTGAAGATGCCGTAAGTCATTTTCAGTCCTTGGATTTACTTTGCCAGTACTGAAAAGTTATGTATGTGATCCATCACACCAGCTCAGTCATTCCTCTCAACCAACCTTTTAGGACAAGTGGCAGGTGACATGAAAAAGACGAGAGCCCAACAAATCATGTCCTTGGCCTCATCAGCCTGCTGTCCTAATTAATGGAACTGACAATACGCATACACTTACACAGAACTTAAGGAAAAACCCAAGTCTTAATTGTATTCACCAGCAAAAAAGTTATTACTTTTTTCTGAAACATAGTACATAATGTTACTAATATAGTAATAGTAATATAGTAGATTACCAAATATATAAAGTGCTTCCTTTCTTGGCATTTGAGGTTACAGTTGTACATGCACAATTCAAATGCACTAAATGTCACAAATAAATTGCATATACAGAACCCTTTTTCCATGTCTTAATAGGAATGAATCATTTAATAAGTATTCAGTTAAGTGTAGAGCTGAGAAAAATATAAGACTAGGTCTTTACCAGGCAGAATCTTAAAATGTGGGAAGATGGTCCCTACATAAAATAACACACAAAATTTGGACTCCATACTGAGAGTTGAGGGAGTTCAGATCAGGAAATCCTGGTGTGATCTGGAAAGATATCATGGAGGGGATGGAAATAGGGCTGGGCCATGGAAAATGGGTAAAATGTAAAAAGGAACAGAATGAAAAAGAACTTTGGGTAAAGACTAGAATGTGGGGGCCACATTCCATAACCCAGTTTATGTTGGAGGGAGGTGAAAAAGAGAAGGTAGAATGGGTCAAGACATGTGAAGGGCACTGAATATCAAGCTAAAGAACTTGGATTTTATTCCAAGAGGCAAAGTAGAGCCTTTGAAGACGTGAGTAAGAAAATGACCCAGTGAAATCAGTGTTTTAGAAAGGCTGGACTAAGCAAGAAGGGAACTAGGCTCGCAGTTTTACCTTTCTGAAGTCACGGATCTCTTTGAGAATTTAATAAAAGCCACGAGCCCTTTCCCTAGAAACAGATACACATACAGGGCTGTGCAAAATTTACAGACCCTCTGAAACCTTTTCATAGGGGTTTATGAACTCAGGTTAAGAACCCTTGGTTTAAACATTTTTTTTTGTAGTAGATAAGAATTAAAAGACTAGACTAGGATCCTAATTAGTAAAAAAGGAAGTAAGGCTTTGAGAAATATAGTACTCAAAATTTGATATGAAATATGAGGTGAAAAAGTTGAAGGTGGAGTGCTTGTCCTAGAATTTTACAATACATCTGTAGGAGAGACTGCTGTGACTCCCAATATCCATTTTCTCTTCTCTTTCATGAGGAGTCACAGCCAAACCTGATGGAGAGGACCATACATTCTCCGGAGAAAATGGAGTTTGAGCTGGATTCAGGAACTGAATAGAAAGAGATGATCATGTTCTATATATAATACATCTGTAGCAGAGACTGCTATAATTCCCAATATCCATTTTCACTTCTTTTTCATGGCAATAGATAGTCGAGTATATGACCACCCAAAGTAGAGATACATATTCCCAGGCTTCCATGCAGCCAGTGTGGCCACATGACTAAATTCTGACCAATAAGAAGGTGGTAGAAGTGATCTACACAACTTTTGAATCTTGCTAGGTCCTCTTTCCCTCCCCCTTTCTTCCTTCCTACTGGTCAATATGCGGATATAGTGGTGAGCCATCTCAGACCAGAGTTGAAAGCAACACACACAGGATGGTGAAGGAACAACACAGACCGCCCACCTCCATGACAGTGCAGAGCAAAGCTCTCATACCAGCTTAGATTTTTACTTATCTTACTTGTCACTGTTATTCCAGGTCTCTGGCACAGCCCCTGAACTCATCCTATCTAATACAGAATTTGGTAACCAAGGCGGTTTGCTGCTAAAATAGAACTGAAATGCATGACTGGCTTAACAGCCAGGCAGTTGGTACCAAGGACCCATGTAATCGAGAATAGAAAGCTGATGAACAGTGATACGCTATGTGACCAAACATTTGGTAAAAGTGTCACCTGTAATAACCTGAAAGGCAGACTACATGCCCACAGAGCCTGTAACTCAGTAGCATGTGTTCACTGTTTCTTGTCACTTTCAGGAAAGCCTAGAGAGAAAGATGAAATCAAGCTGGAGCTAGCTAATCAGCAAAAAGAGATGGCAGGAAATTCACTGTACATGGAGGTACTCTCTGTCTGTGGTCTCAGTACCTAGAAGGCAGACGCTGGCAAGTTTGGAAAATTAGAATTAGAAAAGGTGGTTTTGAAAATGGTGTCTAACAGGAGATAAGAGAACAGACAAAATCCTTCATCAAGTACCTTCTGGTAAGCATTCTCTGGTAGACAAGCAGAGCCAGCTGAGACTTCAAGATCCAATAAAAAGTGTTGCCTTCCTACTCAAGCCTATTATTTTGATTGATCTCAAGATAAGAACCATTAAATTTAAGTAGCTGAATGGGTAGAACACAGAAGCAGTAAATAAAAGACTAGAGTTTCCTGGCTTAAATATTAGGTCTAGGTGAGACCTTTCACTGGGCAAATTGCTTATGGAATGACCAGAAGCAAAAAGACTGAAGACCTATGAATTTTATAAGAAAATTGAACTGCCAAAGAAATCCCAACCCAGGTCAGGGAAAATACCCTGTACCTGATGACCCCCTGAAGTAACTCTCAAGCTCCTAACCTTACCAAAATAGACTGTAAAAGGAGTGCAGTCCCCAAGGAAGGCATGTCCACATCAGATATGGTCACAGAAGATAATGGATAACGAAGAACCCATAAGGCAAAGCGAGGGGAATGGGCAGAGGATAGAGTCGAAGGGTAGAGTGAAGTTATTACAAAGCCACATCAAGGAGCTTTTATCACTTCTCTGCAATAGGATCTGGTAACTGATCTGAACCAGTGGCTGCTACAGATTCCTCATTCTTTCTTTCTACAAATGGAAGTTTTCTTTATGTATTCTATGTATATATATATGGGGTGGATGGCAGTTCATAAAATTCCAGACCATGAGGAGGCCAAGCCCAACCACACATTCTCCAGAGATAATGGACTTTGAGAAACTGAAGCTGGATTCAGAAATTGAATGGAAAGAGATGACCACGTTCTTTGCATGGGAAGAAAAGCTCAGGATATTTGAGTGGCCAAAAGTATCAAGTGTGGTGATTACTAGTTATTTCCTGGTATCTATTTTCCTCTTCTTCCTCATGGTAATTTTTAGCTGGTACATGGCCACCCTGAATAAAGACTGTGCTTTCCAACCTCCCTTGCAGGTTTATAGAGACAGATGACCAAGTTCTGTCCAATGAGATACTACTGGATGTGATATATGCAACTCTCCTTCCCTCTTCTCCCACACAGTTTAGTAGGAGATCTACTAAACTGTGATCTACTAAATGATCTACTAAGAGTTATCATAAAATAACATGATAAATTCTAAACCATAAAGAAGGAAAAGCTCATAGATCCACACGCGGTGGTAATTTTGAAAGTGATAAAGTTACAAAATGGCCCACTTAGCTTTAAGTTTTATTCAAAATGTAAATAAATAAATAAATAAGGAAAAAGAAAATAAAATCAGTACCCTCAGCAACAACATTCCCTAAGCCAGATCCTGTAACTGTGCAACCAACAATTGTTTCCTAGGATTGCTTCGACTCTTCCCTCCCAGTACACACAAGATCATACCCTTGGCCTGCAGTTCTAACTCAATGCTGGACTTTCAACATTTCACCAAGCAAGTTCATTACTAGTGGGAAGGCGGACAATTTAGTAATGAGGGAAGAGGGGTTGTTATAAACAAAGTCAACACTTCCAGAGACTTTTTTGAAAACACACCAGCCCAAATCTACCAAGATTATCTGCACATAGTCTTTCAGTTAAGAACCACCAGCCCAGGTTTTTGCAAGGCAAAGTTACTTCTCAACTGTCAGGCTGTTACAAGGAATCAAATAAATAGAGACAAATTGTGAGGGAAAACTTCAAATAAGATCACAATAATTATCCTCTGAGCACACACTAATATAATGTTAAATGAAGAAGAGATTTTCAAACACATTTTACAAATATATCCCTTATTGACTATAAGAGTATTGGCCACGGATGGCCATGGACCTCCTGTTAGAGAATTACCTGAGGTGCTTGATAAAAACACATATTCCTGAACCTCATCTCAGAACACTGAATTAGAGCCCAGAGGAAGAGGGTGGGAAGGAAGCCTGGAAACTGGCACATTCAGTGTGATTTGAACACATCCTTATGTTTGAAAACTGACATATAAAATTTCTGACACTCATTTTGCAAAGTGAAGTAAGATATCTATAATCTTACCCTCCAGGGATTAACAATGTAGTTGGCCAAATACTTCCCTAAAGAAACCCCACTGCATTCAAGAGAGAAATCAGGTTTATTCAAAAGGTGCCTGAGGTCAAGAGCAAAATACTGAGATTCCAGTGTGTCATGTAAGATTCAAAGGTCAGATGCTTAGATGATGGAGGGGATCTTTGATGTTAATCTAACACTGGATCAAAGATACCAAATGATTTTATTCTGATAATTGATCTGTATTCATCTTCTCTGTGAGGATGAATAAAGTTACAATAACTTTGGAGCATAAATCAAATAATCAAAATTAATCTCTTGCACATGAGCATGCAACAGAAGAGACAGGCTCCAAAAACTGATACTCAAGTCCCTTAATCCATTAAAACTCCAGTAACGTGGATTTAAATTCAGTAGAGTTATAAACTCTGAAATCAAAGTAAGAGGCTATCTAGAGGACATAGACAGATAATAAATACCACGCTACGATCCAACACCATCAACTGCCCTCTTCACCCTAGCAATACAGTCGTGATCCCCACATTCCCGCTAACACAAGCCTTGGACGTGGCCCTGAAATGTATCCTTGGGTAAACTACAGGAACTGGGAGATCTTAGAACTTTTCTTTTCCCGCAGTCCCGCCTCCACAAAGAGCTAAATTCCCACAACTTTACAACCAAGGAATAGAAAAGCATTAACTCGGAAGGCGGGAAGATCACTCAAGCGTGGAAGTGACGCCGAGACCCTGACCTTAAAGTTCCTCAATTATAGAGGCTGGACAGAGGGTGACCCCGACCCTGACAACACCCACGCCTGCCCTCCTCTGCTCCCTCACCTACCCTTCCTCCTTACCCGCCTGCGCGCAGACTGCAGACCCCCTGAAGCCCGACCTCCTCCCCAACAGTACCCCACCGCAGGCCTGACAAGAAGGTCTCCTGCCTCCCCAGCCCCCACGCCCATGGCCCGGCCCCATTTCGGACCTGGCGGGCGCGCCGGGACGCCTCGGGGCTCCCGGCTCTCGGGCTTCCTCGGCCGGTAGCCATAGACACCCCTAGCCGTCTGGTAGCCGCGCCGAAGGAGGAGTGGAGGGGCCCGACCAAGGCTCCGTCTTGCTGCTGCCACAGTGACCGAGGCCATGCTCCACCTGGTCCTCTGGTCCGGAGGACGAGGGGGAACAGCCACCCGGAGCAAAAAGAATCGCTCCAGAGACCCCGGAACCCGGGAACGCACCTCGCGGGAGGCTGGAGTCAGCAGCCCCGCCCTTGGACGACGCCCCCATGCCTGATTGGCCGGGGGCCGGTCCTCGGAGCCAATCGAGGGCAGCGGTTCACCAGCTGAAGCCACGCCCCGTGACCCGGTGGGACTCAGAGGTCCTAGAGGCAGAGGGTAACCTGGATTTGGGAAAAGTATGGAGTGTCGAGCACAGCGTTACCGGGTTTCTGGTACAAAATTTTGTATCTCTGCATGTCCTACAGTCTCCGGCCAGAAGTATTTACCCACCACCCCTCTGCTGGAAGCCGCCGAGCACAACCACACAGACACGATGTAGGCTGTCACACTGAAAGGAAAAATTGGCGTTCAGAGAAAGTGGCTGGAACTGAGACCAAGAGACGCAAAAAGGAAAGATCATATGAAGGAACCAGAAAAGAAATCCTCTTTTTTTTTTCTTAAGAAACATTGAGGGAGAAAATACAAAATAGGGGAGAAGGAGCCTCTATGATAGGAATAAAATAGGAATGAAAAGAAATTGGGCATGGAAGATTTCAGCAGTATAGAGATATTTGATATTCTTCACTGGTTTATCTTTGACAGAGTTTCCCAAACTGTTTTATTGTGACTCACCTTTAACTTTGCCACTATCGTGGGAGAGGAAGGGAATCTGAATTCTTCCCTAGTCAGTCATCCACCATTCCATTCCTGTACAGCTTACCCCAAACTCCTAAGAACATTACACATATGAACCCAAGATACCGGTCTACCTCACTCATGTAACCACGATGCCCACCAAATACTCTGCTTGGTTACAAAGATTAAGATACAGTATCTGCCCTTAATCCATTCCCAGTCTAGTGGTAGCCTGAGCCCCACACAGAGTATGAGACATGCTATGATGTAGGCATGTGCAGATGCCCCACAAGCACAAAGGAACAGCATCCAGAACAAACAGGTGGGTGGGGGGACCGCCAAGTGGAAGTGACACTAAAACAAAATCTTTGGGGATGAAGTTTGTTATGGTGATTTAGATTTTTTTCATTACAATTTTAACATGTGTGAGTTCAGGTCATGTTTGAAAGATGTTACAAAATATTAAGTAAAAAATACAGGAGGGAAGGATAATCCAGTGTACTGAGATCCATGCAGAGGTGGGAGTGGATGGTATCCAAGCACAGATGACACTAGAAAGGAGAAGAGGCATGTTCCCCATGGATTCATATTAAAAGAAAAGAAGATAGATGCAAAAATAGATGGACTTACAGATTCAGTGGTGAGATTCTGAGGGAGTTTCTTCTAAGAGAAATATGAACTAGGTAATTTCCCCTGAAAAATTACCCTAGAAGGTGCTAGGGAGTAGGGAAGTAAATCAGAGTTGAGAAAGATAGAGACAGTATGAAATTGTTATTGAGGAGAGTAGTAAAATGTAGAAGATAGTATTAAACTTTTGGGGGTCACCTAGTTGTGGCTGTTGACCATGAATAGAAGGAGATACTACATTCTACTCTTTTGTGACTTTTTCCATTAGTGCTCAGTTGCCTTGGTACTGAGGTCAGAAGGATGACGATTGGATTCATTTGAGGCTAGAGGTTTTCCAGGCAGATGTGATAGAAAGGCCAAGAGGCAAAGGCATTTAACATATTAGTTAGAGAATGACTGAAATAATAAAACATGGACTCTACAGTGGGGGAAAAAAAGGCTAGCAAATGTAAGAATGCACATATCCCATCTTTGGACCCTAAATACATTGTCTGGCACAAATAACGCCTCTCTTTTATTACAAAATCTTTTATTAGAAAATCATAAGTATGTAATTCTGTAACACAACATGTCACACTCATGCACACCATATGACATTTTAGGTGAAATGTTCAAATTGAAACTATAAATTATTACACCTATGTTATTACCCCACCAACCACACTCAAGCAGGTGTTACTTCTGCCGGACCCTGTATTGGGATGTCAAACTCATTTTAACTGGGGCCCACGTCAGCCTCACGGTTGCCTTCAAAGGGCCAAATGAAATTTTAGAACTGTATAAATGTAACTACTCCTTAACTAGGGGCAAGGAGCTCGGCGCTGCCACTGGGTAGAAACAAGGTGCTGGGCCAGATTCGGCCCTTGCGCTTTGTGTGTGCCACCTGTGCTGTACATCCAAAATAGTTCTCAAATTGGTCCACTCTCCCTAGTTGGGGCCATCAGTACCTCTGAAGAAATACCATAGTAGCTTCCTAAATGGTCTTTTTGCTTGGGTCTTTCCTTTCTTAGCCATACTTCTTCCACATTGAAGAGTTATTTCTTAAAATTAATACCTAATATTGCTATTGCTTGAAATTTTTTCATTGTTTCCTGTTCTTTGGATAAAGTCTAAATGTTTTAACATATCTTTAAGTTCTTTAAAGATCACTGACCTTGACTCATTTCTTAAAATTCTATCTTGCCATTTTCCAGCCAGAAACTTCAATGCGCCATGCTTTTCCACACTTCCAAACACTTTTCCTTTGCAATTTCATGCACACTCATAGCTTTACTGCACAATAATAAAAGAATGACACAATATACCAATCACTAGCATAGGTCTCTCTCCTGAACTCAGAATCCACATATGTGGACCATGACCTACTGACATCCTCACTTGTTAGTGTAGCACTAGGAACTCGTCATATACCAAACCCCATGATATGCTAAAATATCATCCCTTTGGAATTTTGTGACCGACAGGTCCCAACTAAACTGCTGATGTGTGCTTTGTTTGCCATCACAATGTCTTCACTTTTAAAAATCGGATGCTAATGTTAAAAATGTGGAAGATTAGCATGCCCTCCCTCTCAAGAGCACACCCATGCATTTCTCTTCCCTCTCTTCGCCCCGGTGCACTATCTTGGCCTTTCTCCTAAATTCCAGGAGCCTTTCTTCCGCCTCTGTAATTTGTTTCCTTAGCCTACGCAACCCACCTGGCTCACTTTTACTACCTCTGTAACTTTCTAAATAAACTTCTTATAATTTGAAAAAAAATGTGGAAGCTTACATATTAAGGTCTAGATTTCCAGTTCTTCTTTAAAAGCTAGAAGATCTGGCTACACTGAACCCGCTTTCCTTTACGGCAGTAATCAGCTGGAGTTGAGTAGTGGCTGTCCTCTTTAGGTGGCATGTGTGTGCCAGTTTTCTTTATACTACTCTTAACTTTATGGGTGTGGTCTGCCTGCCTGAATCCTTTAGCCACTTGTGTTTGCGACCTCTAGTCTGTTGTGATACTGCCTGCCCCTCTTTTCACCTTTATGGAATCACACTTCCTGGGGCCTCACTATGCTCTAGGGGCACTATTATCAGTCCCTTGAACACTTTTTTCCTGTTTAAGGATCTTCACACATATCATTCCCTCTGCCAGAAAAGCTCATTCTCCTCCTCACCCCACCCCCCCAAACATAGACAGCGGTTAACTCCTACCCTCCTTCTCCACTGGGCTCAGTGTTACTTTCTGAAAAAAGCGTTCCTGACCCCCTTGGCTAGTTTAATTCTCCCTCCTGTACACTCTCATAGCACTCCACACATTTCCTTATTACATTAGTATAATTTGAAAAGTGCTTCTTGAACACCAGATACATCATAACTGTAGTCATCTAAATTCTTTCCAGTTATAGTATTTTAATTGTTCTCTCTCTACTCTTCCTCCCAAGCATAATTATATAATTGATTAAATTTATGTAGCTTAATGTGAGTATGATGTGACTCCCATGTGGGTGGCCCTCCCACTAAACTGTAAGCTACAAGAGTGTGGAGATTACATGTGTTGTTGTCTTTTGATCTTTTGATCTTCGAGAGGCCACCTACAATAACCATGTGACTGTTTTTAGAAATGTATGCGAAGGATACACAGCATTCTTTCTTATTGCCTATCAATCATGTACTCTCTCATGTAACTCTTCCACTGGCTGCTATGACATTTGCCCCAAAAGTGGCAGCCATTTTCATTAGCTTATTATTATTAAATTGATACTGAATGTTGGGTATGAAAAGACATAATAAGGGGCATCCCTGTTTAGATGAAACTTGCATTCAGTTGGAAGAAATAGGCCCTGGCTGGTGTGGCTCAGTTGGTGGGAATGTCATTGCATAGACAAAAACGTCACAGGGTCAATTCCCAGTCAGGGCACACACCTAGGTTGTGTGTTCAATCCCCAGTTGCTGTGCATTCAAGAAGGCAGCAAAAATGATGTTTCTCTCTCACATCTATGTCTGTCTGTCTGTCTGTCTGTCTGTCTCTCTCCACCTTCCTTGCTCTCTAAAAGCAATAAGGACAAACAATGATAGAATAAATAAATGGGAAGAAATGGGATAAATACAGTGCTATTTCTACAGCTTCCATGGGGAAAACTTAGGGAAGTATAATGCATATATTATATCAGCAGCGCAGAATCTTCCAGAAGAAAAATAAACTAGAAACTCATTTCATTACCTTACCCTTAGCACCTGGTACAAGAAGTGAAATGATGCCAGAAGACTCTCTGGGTAATGATGCTTTTTTCCCAGTTATATTTCTCAATGTGATGTTATTATCCTGGGTTATGAAGGCAACAGTTTTTCACTTGGACTCTTAAACACTTGGAAGCAATATGGTGTATTGCCAAAATTAAATTAAAATAATGAAGTTGGGGATCATAAAGTGTAACCTACTAATTTTTTAAATGATGCATCTGAGGCAGAGGCAGGTTACAAACGATTTGCCCTACTTTCCCTAAGTTACACGTGCAGAAGCCAGACTCCAAGACAGGGCAGCAGGTCTTCATTCCCAGCCCAGCCCCTTTTCTTTGTGCTTTCATGGGTCCAGGGCTGGTAACACACTGGTCTCACTTAGCCAGACACTTTGTTTACATATATACATTGGTCCATCTCTAGTTAGAACTAGATTATAAAATCATGTCTTTTCATGTTCTACATTCTGATTGAGTAAAAGGGGATATCTGTATTATCATGTGTGTGCTACTTGGTTACATAAGGTAGGGGATATGTTTTAGAATGGGAGGAAATATTACATAAGAGCATGAACTTTGGAATCAGGCAGTCTTAAGTGGAGATTTTACTTAGCAGCTGTGTCATCCTGGGCACATTACTTAACCATGCTAAGCCCTAGTTCTCCCATCTGTAAGAACAAGGAAAACAGTATCTACTAAATCAATAATTTTCAACTTTTTCACCTCATGGCTCACACACACTAATTACTAAAATTCTGCAGCACACCAATATATATATTTGGCCAATCTGACAAAAAAATAGGTACAATTTTGATTCATTCATACCAGACAGCTATTATTGTGTTGAATACTGTTGTCATTTGTTCATTCGAGGGGAAAGGGGTCAGTGCCTCTGACTGAACAGTCAGGTACTGTGTGTTTTAAAAAGTCTTGTGGCACACTGGTTGAAAATCTCTGTATTAGACTGACCCATTAATGCCTGACACACACTAAGAAAGAGGTGTCTGTTTATTTCTCTCTATTCATCCATTCAACAGCTCAGTATTAAAAACTTGAATCACATAAAAAGGGTATGGTATCCGGTAGTTGGGCTGTTAAGAGTTGGTATTTTGCATGGTAAACAAAAATAAAACTCTAGTCTGTTAGGGTGGCCGGTGATGTGAGCTGTGAAAGAACTCACAAAGAGAAGAAAGCGTACAGAATAAAATTTTCATTCACTCTCCAAGAAAGGAGAGGGGCATGGTGTGGAAAGATACACCAGCATTTAGGGGTAGGGGGCTTGCACTTTCACTGGATTAAAAAAGGGTGGAGGGGCTGCTGTGTTGCAGCCCCTGAGCTGTTGGGGCATTGTAACACCAGGCTACGCTTTGTCCCAGTGTTACCTTCTGCCTGTGGCTATAGAGAGCAGTTAGTTTTGTTCTTGCTTTCCAGTAATTTCCAGTCCTGGGGAAAAGAAGCTCAGAAGAGTAAAATGGCAGTCATGTTTAACAAGGTCATAGGCCTGCTCAGTAATTGGTGCCACATAGCAAATGACCTTTTATAGTCTATGACTGTTTCCTCTAAAATATTCTCTTCTTTCACTCTGCTTTACTTCTACACATGCCAGCATTGGTACACAGGTTTTTCTCCCTCTTCCAAGAAAGCATTTGTAGGGGAGAAAAAACTTTTCCTTTGCCCTCTTAGGTTCTTTCCGTGGGTGGGTGCGAATTAAACTAACAAGGCAGATTAACAGGAAAAAAAGGCATACAATTTTTATTAACATGTATGTACGTACACAGGAGTTTACAGAAAAAATGTGAAACAGAAGGAGGCGGTTAGACTTGGGACTTACATACATTTTAACAAAGGACAGGGGCTTGGGTTTCAAGGGATGACAAATCGTAGGGAAGTGACTAGGAAATATACAAGGGGGGACCCCCCAAAGACCCAGAATTTATTTTAAAAATTGTGTATTTATTCTTACATGTTTAACTTCAGTCACCTTCGAAGTACTCTCCATTTGATGCAATGCACTTATTGAGACGTTTTTCCAGTGCTCAAAACAGCTTTTGAATTCATTGATTTTGATGCCCTTTAGTGCTTCTGACGTTTTTTGGTTTCACCTCTTCCACATAGGCAAAATGTTTCCCTTTGAGACTTTGTTCATCCAGGAGAAACAAAAAAAGTCACTAGGGGTGAGATCAGATGAATAGGAAGGGTGGGTCATGGGGGTCATGCTGTTTTGGGTCAAAAACTGCTGAACACTCAGTGTGGTGTGGGCAGGTGCGCTCATAAATTATCCATCATGAAATGGGCAAATGTGCTGAGTCTTCAAAAAAAAATTCACTGAAGCCAAATGCAACCTTTCACAATAACACCAGCTGGTACAGTGATACAGACAGGTTCCTAGAACACTCACCTAGTACAGGGTAAGCCTGTACTATAAGGGGCCTGCTCTCGCATGGGGGAACTAATGAAAGAGAGTTATCTTATTTGCATAAATGAACCCATCTGGTTGTTGACACTCCATCTCCCCTGATGAGTTACTCTCCTCTTCCTCATGGGGGGTTTGTGAGGAGGGTAGACACCCACACAAAAGGAAGTTCAAGGCCTGCTTTTGGGCAAATAAAGGGGAGTTCTAGAGAACTCTTTCTGCATCTGTTCTAAATTGCATTCACCTCAAAATAATACTTTTCACAAAGTGGCACATTTTGGGGTGGCATATCTGGATCCCCTTGAGCACCATTAACTAAAAGAACAGAAGCAGAAAAAGAAGTAGATAGGCTTAAAAACCAATATTCAGTTCAGTTTTGGACTCTTTAGGTTTGAAGTATGTGGAATATTTCATCAGAGACATTACAATATAGGACAGGAATTAAAGAATTAAGACCAGTTAGATGACAGAGGGTTAGTTTCTCACCCCTTATCCCTTAGTTCCCCCAAAGAACACTGAGAATCTTTATTCTGCTGGACGAATTGAAGTGAAACTGAAATTAGAGATGACATTTACAAATCTCTGTCATTATTGGTTACAATAACTGAGAACACTTCCTTTTTCCTTTTTCAGTTCTATTGAGATATAATTGATAAGCAATATCATAAGATATTTAATTGACAAGTAAGGTTATAAGTAGTGACTTGACTTTCCCTTCTTTTTAATATTCATTTTAAAGTTCACTGTCTTAGCAAAATGTATAATGCTGAAGTAAAAGGTTTCAGGCACACTGGTTTCCCACAGTGTTAGGGCAAAGAAAGGGCGGTTTTAAAGCACCATTTATGCAAATTGCAAAGCCATTTAGATTGTGTTTATTGTTTCCAAAGTGATTTAGAAACAGCACATTGTTCTAAGTGCTTTTATTCGAATTACCTCATTTACTATTCACAAAACCCTATGAAAAGCTACTATAGTATTATTGTCAGCATTTTAAAGAATAAAAGCCTGTGATCTAAACTGGTTAAAGAATTAGCCCAAGTTCAAATAGCTGGTAAATGTTGGAATTAAAATTTGAACTCATGTAGTCTGACTTCAGAGATGCATGTTCTTTGCTTTCCATTGTGGCTTCTAAACCAGTTCTCTTCCATTCTCTTTCAAAAGCCTTGGCTCCTTTGAACTCCTACCTTCTGTCTATACCTCCAGCTACTGCAGGTCTTCTGCACCACCTGTCCATCTCCTTTAATGCACAGAAATTTTGGCTCTTTGGTCATTGTTTTCTTTATTCTCTACTGTCAATACATTACTACACACACACACACACACACACACACCCTCAGGTTAACTTGGGTTCCATGATCCTTCGCTATAATCATTCTCTTGCAAACACCCCCGATTCCTTTACTCTTCTCTTTCTCTGTCAATATTTTCAAGGAGAAAAAAAAAAAGCTACAACCCCGATTAAACCTAACTGTCCATCTCTTCTGGAGGAATTGGCATATATATCCTGGATTGTTTTATTTTAAGTTTATGACCACAAACCTCAGGTAGCTTCCATTATGACCTGTCAATTCTCACTATGCCTCTCCATTGCTTTCACATTCTTCAAGGTGTTTCTTTCATACTTTCTCTTGTTTTTTCAAAACTCCCACAATCTGTCCCTCAGCTCTTGGTTGCTGACCTTGCCTCCAATTTAACTTAGAAAATAATACTAATCAGGAAGAACATAGTACCACCTACAAATCTACAAGCCAATCTGTACATGCTTCCATCTTCCTCTTCTCTCTTGATATCATGTAGAAATGCCTCTACTTCTCTCAAAGGCACTCTTTCCGCTTGTGCCTTATTATTTACTTTTAATCCTCACTCAAGCATATGTTTCTTGATTTTAGAGAGAGAAAGGAAGGTGGGGCAGGGGGACAGAGAAACATGGATGTGAGAGAGAGACATCAATCAGTTGCCTCTCGTACATGCCCAGACCAAGGATCGAACTGCAACCTAGGTATGTGCCTTGACCTGGAATCAACCTTTTTGGATGTGTTTGGGTGTGGGAGGTGTTTTTTGGGGGAGAGGGAAGGGTGATGCTAAAACCAGCTGAGCCACCTGGCCAGGGCTCCACTTGTTCATTAGGTTCCATTCCTTCTCACTGCCACAAGGATTTTGCTTCTACCTTATAATTTTTCCTCTCTCTTGCATCATTAATATTTCCCTCCCCATGGGATTATTCCCATTAGTATACATTCTGTATATCCCTCATTAAAAAAATGCTCAAAAGAGCCCTGGCTGGTGTGGCTCAGTGGGGGAGCACCGGCGTGTGAACCAAAAGGTCATTCCCTGGTTCCATTCCCTATCAGGGCATGTGCCTGGGCTGCAAGCCAGGTCCCTGGTTCGGGGGTGTGTGAGAGGCAGCTGATGGATGTTTCTTTCCTTCTCTTCCTCTCTCTCTAAAATAAAAAAGATATAAAAGATACAACAAAATCCTCCCTGACCTCACATTCTCCTAGAGTTATACTTTTCTGGTGCTCTTTGCCATAAAATTTCTCAGATACCAATCTGTCCCCAACTATTTCACTGAACTGCCTTCTACAAAGTCAATATTGACCTTCATGGTGCCAATCCATTTAGCACATTTGAGACAATTATCCACTTTTTTTCCTGAAGCACCTCTTTTCTTAGCTTTCATGACACTACACTTGCCAGGTTGCTCCTTTCCTCAATCACTATCCTTTTTAGAGACCTAACCTCTGTATCTGTAAGTTTCTCAAGGGCTTAGTACTGGACCCTCTTCTCTATTTACATTTCCTTTGGTGAGCTCATTCTTTCTTATGGCTTTAAACACTAGCTATGTTGATGACATTTAAATTGTCATTTCTACACCAGAATTCTCCTCTGATTTCCAACTACCCATTTTATGTCTGTAGTTGGACAACTGAGACCTTCTAGTTCTTCAGGTTTCAGTTCAGATTTTGCATGATTAAAGGCTTGCCTGGCCCTGGTTGCATAACTCTATTGGTTAGAGTGTCTTTCCAGGACCTCAAGCTTGTGGATTCGATCTCTAGTCAGAGCACATACAAGAATTAACCAATGAATGTATAAATAAGTGGAACGACAAATTGATGTTTTTCTCCCTCTATCCCTTCTTCTCTCCAAAATCAATAAATTCTATTTTTTTAAAGATGGCTTCCCTGTTCACTCTACAATAGCCACCCTCTTCTCTCTCTCCGCTTTCTCTCCATGATATTTCCCTGTTTATTTCCTTTGTGGTGTTTATTCTAACTTTTTAATTTGCTTACTTACTATTTACCTGCTGCATTAGATCATAATCTTATTTGCTGGACTTTAAGTATCTGCTATAACATACACTGTTCTAAGCATTCTACATGTATTAGAATCTAGTTTGTTTTTTTGACTAAACATATTAAAAACTAAAAAAAAAGTGTAACCCCACAATACTTCACTTCTATTTTATGAAATGACTAGAAGCCAGTGTTTGTAACCTGATTTTCAATCTTACAGTTCCATGAGAAATTTCAGTATCATTTGGTAACTAGTATTATGCTTGATATACTTAATACTTACATTTGTTTAAATGTACTCTCAACATTTAGATTTCTTGTTGAATGGATATATCTCAGCACATTCACTTTAGAAACTGTTAAGTAAGAGACAAAGCTAAAGTTGTTGAAAATTTTCCACCACAAAGAGGCAGCTGCTTGAAAAAACAGGTAGTGTCCCAGCCAGGTGGGTTAGTTGGTTGGAGCATCATCTCACACACCAGGGCTGTGGGTCCCACCCCAGTCAGGGCACATACCTAGGTTGCAGGTGTATGGAAGGCAACCCAATCGATGGTTCTCTCTCCCTTTCTCTCTCTCTCAAATCAATAAGCATATTCTTGGATAAGGAGTGAAAAAAAAAAAGAATAAACAGTAGTTTAACTTAGCTTAAATTATTTAAACTGGACACTGACTCCTAAAACAGCTGGAATTGTTTATGGTACAACACACACCCAGCAGAGTACCATACAGCCAATCTCACATAAAGCCTGTTTGTTTTTTTAAACTCAGGGTTTGTCCTGCCCTGTAATTATAATCCCTTTCCTTGCCTTTTGCTTTCTTTTGTGAAGCAGCATTATAACCAGGTTTGAAGTAGAAAATAGTACTATGTAAAAAAATATATATGTATATATATATATATCAGTTTTTTTCACATGGTGTAGTTCTCTTGAATGGAGGAGGCAAAAATAATGGGCATTTTGAAAATTTTCTCAAATAAAATATCTAGATGAACACTTAAATCCTAAACATGATGTAGTTTCAGAAAATATACTTATTAGTTTTGTGGTCTTGAGTAAATTACTTAGTCTTTCTGTAACTCAGTTCCTATAAAATGCGGATCATAATACAGGACTATTGTGATAATTGAAATAACAAATATAAAATAGCAAATGCTCAATAAAAATGTTATTCTCTTCTTTCAACACCTGATGAAAGGCAAAGATTGACTTAATTTAGGGTAAGAAGGATTTATTTATCAATAGCGTGGGTAAAGGATACTTTGAAATGTGAGTGGCTATCACCAGTGTTTGAGGACAGGTCTCTAATAATTATCAATGGCACAGGTAACAGTATTTGTCATTTTTTTTTTTTTAAGCCTTAAATACAGGAACCATCAACACTCAATTTCGGAGGGCAATTTGCATGCTAAGAATAAATGGTAGGTAAAACACTAAATGCAAATGGGCAAGAGCGGAGTAAAAGGGAAACCACACCTGCATCAAGAATCTGAGGTTGGTAGCAGCTCATTTTGTGGGCTTGCAAATCGGGTGGGGCGCCGCACGTCAAACAAGAATCAAGACTAGTTTTGTACCTTCGTTCCTGTGGCTCCTGAGCAGCCAAAGCCGACTGATAGTACTAATACCTAGTCAGATAATGTTGGCCGACCCTAGCACTGTTTGCAAAAAAATCGGAAGGGACAAAGTTGTGTGGATAAGCTGGTAACTATTTTAAAAACGACTTGGGTTCGCATTCGGAAGTAATGACAAGACTAGCCATTAAAAACAAACAAAAAACAAAAAAGGAAGGGAGTGATTTCATTCAATTACCGAAGGGAAATCATTCCATCGTAATTTAAAAAATTTGATTGCTAGAACCAGGTACTTTCTAAGACCTGTAAGGAAAAAGTCTTGATTCTTCTTCTCGCTAACATGTTTTCATGTTGAACACGTAAAACGGCTCCTGGAAATTCCCCCATGGGACTTTCGTAGTCTCTAGTAGAGCATTCTTAAATCTAGACCTATTCCTAACCAACTGCTACCTTCCTCACCAGCCATATTCTTTAGTTTTTCTAGTTTCCAGTTTCCTAAGTCTTCAACCTCACCACTCGAATTAGTCCAATCAAACTTTCCCTTCTTAGACCTATTCCTTAGGTTCGCTGCAGGAAACTCCCACGAGAGTCACGTGGCCAAACTTGTCCTTTTTGGCGCTCCGTAATTTTCCTACTGTTCCACCCCCCCTTCCTTACCTTCTGTTAGCTCCGCCCCGCCCATTCTCGTTTTCCCCCTCCACCCTCTCCCCCCCCCCCGCCGGAGGCCTGCGCTTGCGCATCTCCAATTCAGGTGCTTTCCCTTTCCTGGCGACCAATCCACTTCCTGCCTCGGGTCCTCTGAACACTCCTCCCCTCACCTGGGGCCCTGGCTTGAGGTGCTTCTTGTGGCTGTCCTATTGATTGCCTGACCAAAAAAATTCTCTCCTCTTATCAAGTGGTGAATTCGAACAAACCGCTAAGTATGTAGCACCCGTATGAGCCGTAGCTCGTGATCTACCACCCCGCCGCTAAGCTAAGGGTATTCATATGCAGGGGGATGGGAGACCCGGACTGTTTTCGATCCGGCAATTTAGCGGGCAGCATCTTCCCTTCCACCTCCCTCCGCCCCGCCCCCACTCGCAGCTTGTCCGGGCTGGTGAGTGGCGGGCGGGAGGGCCGGCGGGCGGAGGGAGGAGGGGGAGCTGAGGGAAGGCGGGCCCACGGCTGGGAGATAGGTGGGGGGAGGGGAGGGGAGAGCCCGAGAGCTGGAGTTGGTCCTGGGAAACCCGGAGCTAATGTTGACAACAGGCTCGAGGTGAGTCCTGGAGAACCTCCTTCTCCTCCGCTCCAACGACCGGGAAGAAGCGGGCTCGGGGGCACCGGCCTGGACTCCTACTCCCTGGGGGACCCAAAAGGCGACTCCTCATCCCAGTGTTCCGGGGGCGGAAAGCAGGGGGACGGACCGCAGGGTCCAGCTTCGTTCTTCTCGGCTCCTTTTTCGGAGGCTCCTACCAACGCGGGAGCCCCTGGTCCGGGGAAGGCATGAGGGGCGACTGCCCCACATGTCGGGACTGGGCCTCGCGGCTGGAGGCGGGGAGCCTGCTGTGTCGGGGTGAAGGTGTTTCGGGGTGTGGAGTAGAATGAGAGGAGGTTGGGGAAAGCTCTTTGGGAGCCGGAGGGAAGCGAGGGCGAGGAGGTGGGGAGGGTGCTTGTGTGGGAGGATGTGGAGTAGGGAGACCAGCCAGAGAGTCTCCGTCTTCGGTAGTGTGGGAGTATGGGGTGCGAAGTTAGGGTTGGGGCACGGGATGGTCGTCGAAGGTGACTGTGGATACCGGTAGGAAGGGAAGTTGTGGCAGGGAAGCGCGTTAGGTATAAGTATGTGGAGGGAGAACAGGGATTTCTGGGAGATGCGTGATTAAGGGAAGGGGTTTTGGTGTATTTGGGGATGGTAGGTATAGATTATTTGGTTTACTCATTTTAGTTTCAGGGGCTGGTGATTCTTCACTTTGTCTTCATCCCAAGGTTCCTAGTACTCTTGTTAGTACTGTTGAACTAAGGAGATGATCACAGGCTATTTGGTCTCCAGGTTGGCCAAGCAGAGTCAGCTCGCAGGCTTGGGGGTCATACTGGACCGGACCTTAAGCTCTGTTTTTTGTTTTAGAACTTGTATGTAGTGATGCATCAGACGAAAGTGAAACTGTTGCTCACCCTTCTCATTTATCATAGTTCATAGGTGTTTATAAAAATTACACAATTCATGAAGAGAACCATTTTTGAACTGTGGTGAAACTTGTAAAAACTTTCAGTGAGTCCTTTATACTAGGGACGTTCTTTACATTCAGACTGGTAAATAATGCTTCTGTGCTGTCTTCCCTTAGAACATTTGAATATCGCAGAATTAAAAGGTAAACAGCATTCTCTTATACTCCGGAGTATTTTCAGAGGAGCCTGATTGTGATTTCATACAGAGACCATATGGAAGTTTGCAAAAGAGTATTTTTAAAAGGGAAACATCCCTTTCTGTGCACTCTCCCCCCAGAACATTCCGTTGGTACCTGTTTTACTACTAAAACACTATTTTGGGAGCTAAGAAGGTGGTTGTAAAACATGGCTTCCTTTTAAAGACCATCTGAATGTAATTGTACTCGGTAATTTGTAAGAGCTAATTATATTCTAAATAAAGATCAATACTGTCATCTGTATTATTTTGAGATAGAATCTATTTAAAGGTCTAGTTTTTACTTGAAAAACTTTTTGAAACACTTCAGATAAAATATTTGGCTCTTTATTGAAGCATGGATTTGTTAAAATAATTTAAAAGAAGTTCAGCATTTCATTAAGTGTAATGCTCTGTTTAAATTTTAAAATTGACAATACAAATGCATACTGATCTGAATTATGTTGTTTGTATATTTTATTTGGCTTTTCAAATCTTAGAGTCAGGGTATATAGTGGAAACGAGCATGGGACAGTGAGTGTTGACCCAATCCCTAAATTTGTGTAATCTTGGACATGTCAGTCTTATGTTGCCACCTCAATGTAAAAATTGAAAATTGAAGTAGATGAAAATCTAGTAGTCCTATATGATGAACTTTTCATTGTTCTGTGTGAAAGAAAATAAACATTTATTAAATGCCTCCCTTATGCTAGCTACTATGATAGAAGTTTAAGAACTTTGTGAGAAAGGTAATAGTATCTCCATTTTATCAATAGACTCAGAGTTGCTATTGCCTAGTTTCCAGGTTGCAGAGTTGGGATGCAAACTTGAAGTTTTTCTGACTTCAAAGCCCATATTAGTTTTTTACATTTTGCATTGCCACCTTTACATGAACCTTTACATTTTTGTCTTTTTTTGTTTGTTTGTTCCCTGAAATTTAGTTCCATGTGTACCTGCTATATGTTTGTTGTATGAGGATGAAATGATGCAAAGAAGATTCTACTACCAAGACTTAAGGGTTTTATTTAGAATCTTTTATTATGCTCTAGAACACAGTCTTATTCATGAGTCCTACTACAGTTTGATACGAGTAGGCACTTAAAAATTTATTACATACATGAAGACTGTAGAGAGTCACAAATGTTTGGGAGACTCTGTTGAGCTAATAAATGATGATCCTTTATGAAGTCATAAGATTTCAAGTGAATTTCTTGATGTTTTAACAAGTTAATATTTAACTTTATCTTAAAAATGAGACATTAATTGTAAATTTAGATGCCATTTAATTGTCTGGGAACTATATCTTGTTAATGCTTAATATCAAAATACTAATTCTATATAAACATTTTTTTGCACATAATGACAAATATCACTAAATAGGATTGTATTGGCACCTTAAGACTTGTCCCCGAACGTTTTAGCTAGAATTTTCCAAAATTTAAAAACATAACGTAAAAACTGCTTAGCCATGGTCAGGGGTTCTTTGTATTCTGAGATACATAATTTTGTGATTTGTCTTTCTATCTATGATGAAGCCTTCCAACCTATCATTTGGTACTCTCAAGGTTCATAATAACTTTGGTTAAGAATATGGGTTTATCAGATTCCATCTCTGTCACCAGCTGTGGAGGCCTTGGTCAGATTACTTGGTCAAGTATCAGTTTACGCATTTATAAAATAGGGAAAATAACACCTACCTCATAAAGATTTTAGTATTAAATGAGATAAAGTGTATGTTTAATATGGAATAGTAAATGGTAGCTGTTAGTATTATCCTTTCTTGAAAATTTGCTTGCGTTAGGGCATGATATTTTCACAGTAAAAAATGGGTATTTAATTGAACCAGCATAAGAATTGATAACTAGACTTCCCAGGTAATGTAAATGTTAACACTGTCTTGCTTTGTAGTAAGTAGTTACTCTTTCATATTCACATGATTGCTTAACTAGGATTAGTAGCCTTTTTTTGTTTGGTTTTGTGTTTTGGGTGTCATTGTCAAAATGCATGTTTGAGGGAAGGAAAATAGAGTAAAAGAAAAAGCAGAAGGAAGAGGTGACAAAAAAGGTACAGACTGACATGTGCCTTCAAAAATTAAAGTGCTTTGCCCTGGCTGGTGTGGCTCAGTGGATTGAGTACCAGCCTGTGAACCAAAGGGTTGCCTCTTCGATTCCCAGTCAGGGCACATGCGTGGGTTGCAGGCAGAGTCCCCAGTTGGGGGTGTGTGAGAGGCAACCAATTGATGTATCTCTCATACATCAGTGTTTCTCTCCCTCTCTTCCTCCCTTCCCTCTCTCTAAAAATAAATGTCTTAAGAAAAATTGAAGTGCTTCTACTGTCCTGGGTTGTCTTTTTGTGATAACATTTTATTAGAGTGCTGAAATAAATGCTTTGTGTGTTAATAAGAAATACAATATTTATTGTTGCGGATGTTTTGTTTGCTAACCTAGTTTTTACTGCTGTAATTTAAAACCTATATTTGAAAATATTTAAGAATACTGTGTATGTCTTTAGTTTTTAATAAAAAACTAGGAAGTTAAATAGAAAGTGTTTGGATTTTCTCATACAAATTGCACATGACTTGGGAGTTAAAACATGAGGCATTGTCCATAAAAAATTATATTAAGACGCTAGTTCTTTTGATGTTTTGTTTTCTTTTAAAGATTTTATTTATTTTCAGAGAGAGGGAGAAAAACATCCATGTGAGGGAGAAATATCCATTGCCGACCTTTTGCTTTGTGGGACAATGCCCAACCAACTGAGCCACATCAGTCAGGACAATATTAAGGCACTAGTAGAGATATTTATTTTTAGAAATGAAAAATTCTGAATTTTGCAGTGAAATACATTTTTTTCCCAGCATTTATTTCCAGCTAATTGTATAAAGCCTTTACTATAGACCAGTGCTATCCATTAAAACTTTGTGGTGATGAAAATGTTCGATATCTGTGAATGTCTGATTTGGTACCCACTAGCCACATAGTGGAGTTGATAACTTGGAAGTATGGATGGTGACTATGAAGAACTGAATTTCAAATTCTGTTTATTTTTTAGTTAATTTACATGTCAGTAGCCACACGTGGTTAGTGCAGTGGTTTTTGACTGGTGGCGATTTTGCCCTCAGAGGATGTTTGGAAATACTTGGAGTAATTTTTGCCTGTCAAAACTAAGAAGATAACTACTGGCATCTACTGCATAGAATGCAGGGATGCTACTAAACTTGGTATAGTGCACAGGATAGCATTAACTACCCTACCCCTCCTCTCCAACCAAAAAACCCCCTAAAACAAAGAATTATCTTGTCCAAAATGTCAGTAGTGCCGAGACCGAGAAAGTTGGCTGATGGCTATGGTATTGGCGAGTAAAGAATGTACAGCTTTTTATAATAGTGTTTGTTTATACATTCATTTTGACTAATTCAAAAGAAGAGATTAAGGGTCCAGTCTAATTTGAGGTAGTGACAGTTTTTGTATTTGAAAGTTTGGTAAGGTTAGAAGAATGAGGTAACATTTGAGTTTTCTGTTGTCTATTTTGTCAGTTGATTTATAGGAGGAAAACTTCATTTATCTTCCAACTTAAATTGTATGAAATAATGTCACTAGTGTCTCCTAGTGGATGTGAAATGTTGGGGTTAATACTGATTCAAAATGTTGTCTGACATATACTGGATGATTATATGTTGTCTGACATATACTGGATGATTAATGGTTAAATGATACGTTAATGATATTTGCAATTGATAATGGTTGAATTTGGGTGCAATTGATAATGGTTGCAGTTGATAATGGTTGAGTTTGGGTGATGAGTATATGGAATGTTTGACTTTTTTGTTAATAAAAAAGTACTTAGGCATAACTAATTATGATAGAATGTGGAAAGTGACCAATAAATTATTTTATCACAGAAATAGTATTCATTTTGTATGCATTTATTTAATCTCACAATTGACTAGTTGCATTAATATGTTCTTTTTAAAAAATATAGTGTCATTATTTTAAAAAGTCACTGCATCTACAATACTGTCATTCTTTTACTCTTACAGATTGTCTTGGGTAACATAATGCCAGCTGAGCGTAAAAAGCCAGCAAGTATGGAAGAAAAAGAATCTTTGCTAAACAACAAGGAGAAAGACTGTGGTGAAAGGCGGCCAGTGAGCAACAGGGAGAAACCAAAAGATGAGATCAAGCTCCCTGCCAAGAAGGAAGTTATTAAGGTCCCTGAAGATAAAAAGAAGAAACTGGAAGAAGATAAGAGGAAAAAGGAAGACAAGGAACGCAAGAAAAAAGAAGAAGAAAAGGTGAAGGCAGAAGAGGAATTAAAGAAAAAAGAGGAGGAAGAAAAAAAGAAACATGAAGAGGAAGAGAAAAAGAAGCAAGAAGAACAGGCAAAAAGACAACAAGAAGAAGAAGCTGCCCAGTTGAAGTAAGAACATTTATTTTAACGATTGATGTAAGAAATGGGAAGGTAGAAATGTTTTGGATAAATGATTATTTGAAGTACAGTTCCTTAAGAGTTGGGAATATCTTATATGTTCTGTTAGTTTCACCGACTAGAGGCATGCTTACAGTGGTGCTTTAATTCTTCAAATTAAATAATAGTAATCTTTAATAAATATTTCTTGAACTATAGGGTAACCTGGATTCTTTGTTTTTCTAAAACTTTTTTTTAGTGCTATAATTCTCCACCTTTTTAAGTCGAAAATTTTTAGTTTTTCATGGCTGCTATTTGTTGTGTTCTTACTATGTGCCAGGCACTAACTAGGAAGTGTATCAGTACATGTACATATTCTTAAGGCAGTCCTAATGAAGTTTTATGATCCTCATTTTACAGATTAATAAAACTTAAAGAGGTTAAGAAACTTGCCTGAGGTCACAATAAGCAGTGGAGTGCAGGGATTTGAACCTAAGTTGGGCTGACTTTAAAACCTCTGTCCTTAAGTACAATTCTATAATGCCTCCCATTCTTTATCTATATTTATTTTTACCCTTGTAAATCTATGCAAGTAGTATAGTAAATGGTGACAAACAAGGTGTAGTCGTCATAGGAAGACCAGTAGGATGTAGCACAAATGACAGCTGTTGAATAGCAGGAGCTCTTTTCTTTACATATGTAATTTTAAAAAGCTTTTTGCAACCATGAATTGTTATGGATCTCTAGAATAGCTTAGCCTCTACTTTCTTACAGAAGTTCTTTAGTCCAGTACTTCTATTTTTAATGAGAAACTGGAGCCTTAAGTGTAGGAGGCAATAGTTATGTATTCTAGTGTTGAAATATTTAGAACCATGATTCTTGAGAGTTTCTTATTTATTTTATATATATATATATATATTTTTTTGTAAATCACAAAGCTATTCAGTTCCAGTGTAACTTTTACTCCCTCTCCCATCCAATACAAAGAGCTTACAACAACAACCAAAAACCCAAGTTTTGAGGAGAAACTTCAAATATATATAAAAAATAGAATGGAATAGTGACACTTCCCTCTCCCCCCGAATCTATGCAGCATCAACAGTTATGTACTTTTTTCTCCCTGGAGTATTTTAAAGCATCACATTATTTTGCCTGTACATGTTTCATTATATATCTTAAAGTATTTTAAATACAGATGAAAATTGAGTTAATTAATGCATATATATAATGCACTCCTGCTCAGGTTCTAGTTTCTTAAAGTGTACTCACTATTAACCCTGTTTGTGTGTGTGTCTGGGAGACTTTCAAGAGATACTCATGTGTTCCTCTTCCCAGTGATGAATGCGACTCCCTGTTAACATATTGTGGTTCGTAGTGGGGGAAAAAAATCAGAACTGTAGGGTAGTTCAAGGAAGGTTATCTCAGAAAGATGAAAATCTACTTTTTGAAAGAAGATTTTATTCATTCCCAGAGAGAGGGGAAAGGGAGAGAAAAAGAGGGAGAGAAACATAGATCGGTTGCTTCCCACATGTTCCCTGACCAGGAATTGAACCAGTGACCTTTTGCTTTGTGGCACACTGCCAAGCCAAGTGAGCCACACTGGTCAGGGCATGAAAATCTATTTTTTAAGAAATATGTATTTTGAAGTTACATATTTTGGTATCTTAGAAACCTCAAAGTCAGATTGTCCCCACTCGCCCACTCCTGCCCAAGTGGTTTGACTACATCTGCAATTTAAACATATTTCATCTTTTTAGTAGAAATATAGGTAAATTTGTCTTTAACTCTTTTCTGGTTAAACTGTGTTTGTTAACCTTTAATAAAGGGCTTTTGTTAAATGGCTTTTATTCTACAGTCAGTTCTCTTCTGGTTCCTTTCAGACTTTTAAAATTATACTTGAATTTTAAGACCTGAATGTAGCAAGTTACTTTTTTTTTTAAATCCTCACCTGAGGATATATTTATTGATTTTAGAGAGAGAAGAAGTGAGGTGGGGGAGGGTAGGGGAGAGGGAGAGAGGGAGAGAGAAAGAGAGAGAAAGGGAGAGAAACATCGATGTGAGAGAGAAACATCAATTGGCAATCAGTTGCCTCCAGAAGGTGCCTCAACTGGGATCAAACCCACGGCCTAGGTATGTGTTCTGACTGGGAATCGAACCCAAGCTTTTTGTTGGTGTAAATGTGGACACTCCAGTCAGCTGAGTTACCTGTCCAGGGCTGTTGCAAGGGACTTTATACAAAGTTTGGTTAATACTTAAGTATGGAAAAATGGTACTTCTCTAATCATTTTTAATGTATTTTTTAATAATGTTTATTCTTTAGCCAAAGTATTCTTTGGGGACGATTTTTTCCCCTGTATTCCCAATTCTTTTATCTGTTTTTGGTTTTGTATCCTTCCCAAGCATATTTATATTTTTCATATTAAGCATCATGTGTTTTATCTGTTTATTTTTTCACCTTTATTGAGATATAAATGACAAAAGTGCTGTATTCATTTAGTTATTTAAACACCTCTGCTTTACCATATGTTATATTATCAGTATAGTAGGTTCTTAACATCCCAAGTCATTAATAAAATGTCTTCAAAAATGGTGAAGTGGCCTTTTGCATCTTTGGTTCTTACTGGATTCTGATGCTTATGTGATTACTTTTTCATTGGCTTTCACTCTTACGGAATTTGGCAATGATGCTTCAAAGTAAACAGAGTCTTATATTATGTTTTTTTATATAGAGAAAAAGAAGAATCTCTTCAGCTTCATCAGGAAGCTTGGGAACGACATCAGTTAAGGAAGGAACTTCGTAGCAAAAACCAAAATGCTCCAGACAACCGACCAGAGGAAAATTTCTTTAGTCGACTAGACTCAAGTTTGAAGAAAAATACCGCTTTTGTCAAGAAACTAAAAACTATTACGGAACAACAGAGAGACTCCTTGTCCCATGATTTTAATGGCCTAAATTTAAGCAAATACATTGCAGAAGCTGTAGCTTCTATTGTGGAAGCAAAGCTAAAAATATCTGATGTGAATTGTGCTGTGCACTTATGTTCTCTGTTTCACCAGCGCTATGTCGACTTTGCTCCGTCGCTTCTGCAGGTTTGGAAAAAACATTTTGAAGCAAGGAAAGAAGAGAAAACACCTAACATCACCAAATTAAGAACTGATTTGCGTTTCATTGCAGAATTGACAATAGTTGGGATTTTCACTGACAAGGAAGGTCTTTCTTTAATCTACGAACAGCTGAAAAATATTATTAATGCTGATCGGGAATCACATACTCATGTTTCTGTGGTGATTAGTTTTTGTCGACATTGTGGAGATGATATTGCTGGACTTGTACCAAGGAAAGTAAAGAGTGCTGCAGAGAAGTTTAATTTGACTTTCCCTCCTAGTGAGATAATTAGTCCAGAGAAACAACAACCTTTCCAGAATCTCTTAAAAGAATACTTTACATCTTTGACCAAACACCTGAAAAGGGACCACAGGGAGCTACAGAATACTGAGAGACAAAACAGGTGATTTTCAAATGTTTCTCAGAATTGAGAATTTATTTTGGAGCTCATACTTAAAAATGTTTAAAGTCTTCATGCCACTGAACGAACTTGTGGAAAAGGGCTCATTACAGGTGATTTCTTAACATTCCAGGAAAATTTCAAAGTGTAACAGTCTAAGTACTCATGTTTAAATGTGAGTCTATCATAGATTTTGAGTGTGATTTTTAAAAGAATTCTGGCAAGTATATGGTAATTTTTACTTTGGATTTGTTTTCTTCCTGTGAATTATCCTCAATGTTGAGGGATAAATTTTCCTTTTCTGTCACTTTATCTGCTAATCTTTTCTGTGTGTTTCACTGTTTCTTCTCTATAACAGGTTTGCTTTTCATTGTTTTGTATTTTAATATATTGATGTCACTATTAATATTTGCTCTTTTCAAAGAAATGTGTTATTCATTATTGGTATTTTAGATCAGAAACTTGGAAAATTGTGCACCAAATTAGCTGAAAAAAAATTTTAAATGCAACTATGTGAAATGCATTTACAGGAGTCTTTCTCCTGGGGACATCCATTTAAAATTCTAGAGAAATGATGTATGTGCACGTGGTAATTAGGGAAGACACCTAATTTAGGTGCCACCTTTGCTGTTAACAAGATACTGTAGATTACTGTGTAGCATCTATACATAAGAAGCCTCAACCAACTGGATGTTGATAGTAGTAGTTGGTACCATTAGAGGTGAGCTTTTATGGAGGGTGGATTTGGAGGAGGGCTGAGGGGTTTCAGAAAGGATGCAATGGCAACAGCTTTTGCCTGAGTACTTTGCAACTACTTAAAGTTTGTGTTTGAAAGTCTGAAATGGCTGTTGATGATGAATTAATATGGGGAAGTACACTTTCTATTTCCATAAGACTGCAGTTGGGAAAGACTGATTGGTTTAAGTAGTTGCCACTAGAGGGTGATTGATTTAACTTGAAAAGAAGACTGTAATAGTAGTCCAGGTAGGTCAGGGTCAAGATAGGTGCAGAGGCTATATGGCTAAACCCTGGTGGCTGAGGGTCATTCAAAAGTGAGAATTTAAGATGGCAATGGTGTTCCCCAATGTATCTTGAAAAAAGAAAAAAAAAGAACCTTTGTTTTGTGCTTTGAGTAGTGAGAGCTATTTTAAACTTTGAAGAGGCAATCAATATTTATATAGTCAGTAATGAGTTGAAAACAGTGGTCCTCTATTAATAATTCTCACATATTTTAAGGTTTCTTAGTCATGATTTACATAGTATTTTGTCTTTCATGTCTTTTTCCTTTTCACATATGTTCTACTTCATACAGTACAATTGATTTTATAAGTATGCTTTGATTACTTTTTTTGGCTACTTTTAAGGGTTTTGTATATGTGTTTGCTTTTGATTGGTCTCAGAAGCATAAAGGCTAGAGAGATTCTAATACAACGATTTAATCTAATCGTCCTTCCAGTGCAGGAATCCATTTTACAGGTTATCTGACAGATAAATTCTTTCCCTAAAAACCTCTCAAAGGAGATTGAGCCATTCCAGTGTTGGACACATGTATTTGCTAGGAATTCAAGCTGAAATTTAACTCCCCATAAAATGGTTCCCTTTAAGTTCCTTCTTTTTTCTAGTACAGATAGAATAAAGCTGCTCAAAGTGAGGGGTCATGACCTGTTTACCTGTTCACAGTGAATCAAGTATAGAGACTGAGACTAAACATTTAGATACTTTTATAGCAATTTCCATTGTCTTGATATTGTTACTGTATTTTATAAAAATGCCTATAATGAGTGGAAGGAAATTATTCCTTTACCACAGATAAGTTTGAGAAGCACTAGTGGGCTTTTCATTCAAATATTGCTCATGATAATGTCTCAAATGCAGGTGTGGCAAAAGTAGGTTTACAGTTGTAAACAGTTTATTTTATTACCATTTATTAATTATTGTGTTATTTTCCATACAAACAACTATAAGCCTGTGTTTGCTGTGTCCTATATTTGCAGACTGATCAGATGGTTCCCTTTTATCTTCTTCAGATTAATTACCTTCAGTTCTTTCAGTTTGCAGCATGATTTCCAGACATTTCACTGTTCGTAGGACATTTGCTTTGGATGCATTCTTTGCTGCCCAGGACCTAAAATTCCATTAGTTTTTATAGCTGCTGTATTTTTCTGATTTTTTGTTAGGGTTATATACACCTAAAGCCTAGTTTCTCAAATGAACTGTTGCCAAGCCAGTTCTCCACTTTGAGCTAGTGAAATAATTTTTTAAACCTAATTACAGACTTATCACTTGTAAAGTTTAGATGCTTTTGACATACCATTTTAACCTAATGATCATTTTGAACATTGATTATATGTTCATTAATTGTACTTATCCACCGATCACTTTGCGCTCGATAAGCAGATCTGTTTTTTCATTATTCAGGTTACCATGAAAATATTGAACAGGATGATAGTGTTAAAAACACAGCTTTGTGGCCTTTCTCTAGAAATTTTTACTCATCTAAATAGAGAACTGTTAACTTGTGATTATTAGAGGAGGTTATTTAGCTAATGTAAAATGATCTTAGCATTGTAGCAGTCATTTTGTCATGGAAGACTCTCCACTTAGATGTAATAATTTGGGGGATGTGATTTAAATACCTTACTGAGCAAAGAAGGCACGAGGAATGGATTAGTGCACAGTCCCCACTTGGCCTAATGTTAGTTTCCTAAGAGCACGTTACAGCATACTGTTAAAATGACCAACATTTTCCCCCTCCCAATCATCCAGTAGGTATTTTGAGGTTTTTCTACATCATGAGAATAAATTACGGGCAACGGATTTTTTTCTAGTGCCATTTCTCTTAGGCATGAAAATGCTTGAAATCTTTAAGTGAATGTTTAAGACTCATGTAGTTAAATTACTTTAAGCCTTTATTCACTATCTTGATAATGATGGTTTAAGAAAACATCAAATACACTATTTTCAGTTTGTAAATCTCAAATACTCTTGGTCATTTTAATTAGCTTGGGAGATGGCACCATTCTTAGAGGTTGTAAAGTCTTAGTCTGTATTCAGTAAAGTCTATACTTAAGAGGTCACTCAACCAATTTTAAAAACAGTAGTAACATCTCTGATGTTTTCTTAAAGATACTGTATGTGTGAATGAAAGACAGTACAGTGACTGAATGAGACTTAGTGGGTCTCAGCTGTCCTTTTCTCATGTTATATGGCCTGATACCATAGGTATTAATAGCTAGTTCTGTTTCTAAGTCCCTGAAGGTTTTAGATATTAGCAAGAAATACAACTGACCCTAGAGTTGGGTGAATTCTTTTTTTTTTAATGTTTTTGTTTATTTTTTTTAATTACATTTTATTGATTATGCTACTACAGTTGTCCTGATTTTCCCCCTTTAGTTCACCTCCACCCAGCACCACCCATTCCATCAGGCAATCTCCCCACCATTGTTTATGTCCATGGGTCATGCCTGTAAGTTCTTTGGCTACTCTATTTCCTGTATGTTACTTTACATCCCCATGGATATTCTGTAATTACTGTTTGTACTTCTTAATCCCCTCATCTCTTCATTCTCCCCTATCCCTCCCATCTAGTAACTAACAAAACATTCTCCGTATCCATGATTCTGTCTCTGTTGTTCTTGTTTGCTTACTTTGTTGTTTAGATTCACTTCTTGATAGATAATGTATTTTTGCCATTTTATTGTTAATAGTTTTGATCTTTTTCTTAAGTAAATTCCATTAACATTTCATATAATAATGGTTTGGTGATGTACCAATTCCTTTAGTTATTTTTTTTTATCTGGGAAGCTCTTTATCTGCCCTTTAATTCTGAATAACATCTTTGCTAGGTAGATCAATCTTGGCTGTAGGTCCCTGCTTTTTATGACTTTGAATATTTCTTGCCAGTCCCTTCTAGCCTGCAAAGTTTCTTTTTTGAGAAATCAGCTGACAGTCTTATGAGAACTCCCCTGTAGGTAACTAACTGCTTTTCTCTTGCTGCTTTTAAGATTCTCTCTTTATCTTTTAACCTTTGGCATTTGGCATTTGGAAGTTGTTCCAGGGGCTCCTTAGCTTATTCTTATTAATTTAGATTCTTTTTTCTTGTTGTTTTGATTGCTTGTTTTTTTCATCCTTATGTTCAATGATTTGATTTGCAGCTTCATCCACTCTACAGTTGTTTCCCTGTAAATTGTTCTTTATTTCAATTAGTGTACCCTATATTTCTGATATCTGAATTATGCTGCTAAGGTCCTCAAAAGTTCCTTGAGCATCCTTATAGCCAGTGTTTTGAACTGTGCATCTGCTAGATTGCTTATCTTGAGGTTGTTTAGCTCTTTTTGTGGAGTTTTGATTTGTTCTTTCATTTGGGCCATGTTTCTTTGTCCTCATTTTGGCAGCCTCCCTGTGTTTGTTTCTATGTATTGGGTAGAGCTGCTTTGACTCTGTGTCTTGGTATTGTGGCTTAATGTAGTAGGTGTCCTATAGGGTCCAGTGGCACAGTCTGCCCTGTGACCCAAGTTGGGTACTCAAGGTGTGCCCTTTGTGTGGGCTGAGTACACCCTCTTATAGTTGAGCCTTGGTTGCTGATAGCAGATCAATGGGAGGGATTCACCTAGGCCCATCAGCTGCAAGGTTTGGCTGTGTCCACTTACCACCAACCTCCATCCTCCGTGGAGGATCAGCTGCGCAGGGGCAGGGCGGTTCTGCTGCAGCGTGGTCTGTAGCTGTCCACTGGGTGCACTGGTCCAGAAGTTTCCCTGGTGGTACAGGTGAAGGCCATCCCCCCAACCCTCCTGTGTTTTGCCCCAGGCCACCCTTTCTGAGCTATAAAGTAATCTGAGATGGCTGCCAATTGTGCTGGGCTTGGAGATTCTCAGGTGGAGCCAAGCTGTGAATCCAGGCTGGCTGCTGCTAGTGCAGGGGCCAGGGACTCACTGAAGCCAGCTGTTGATTGTTTGAGAAGATTTAGGAAGTTGTGCAGTATGAGCCAAGACCAGCCATTCATACGGAAAAGCAGCTTGGGTGTTGATGGGGCAGAGTCTCTGGGGATATCCAAGGCAGGTGAAACAGTGTTAGCCAGGTTGATGGAGTCTCAGATATGGCACCAGCCTGCTGGCTCCATGGCTCTGTGGGCGGAGGGCTCAGAAAAGGGACAGTGGACTTTGCTCACCCTGATGCCAGACACTTCAGCCTCTCCCAGTATGCCACTAGTACCCTTCAAGCTGCCACCCCAGCTCTGGAGCTCAGAGGGAGTGAGTCTGAGTAGGTAAGTCTGTGTGTGGATTCTTTAAGAGGAATTACTTTGGACTCCAGAAGTTTCTTCCACTGACTCAATCCTCTCTGGTTTTTGCAGCCAGAAATTGTGGGGACTTACCTTCCTGGTACTGGAACCCTGGGCTGCAGGGCCTGGTGTGGGGCTGGGACTCCTTGCTACCAAGATATCCCTCCTGAGTTTCACACTTGGATGTGGGCCCAGCCCGTTCCGTGTCTGTGACCCTCTTACCAGTCTGGATAGATGTGATTTCTTTAATTCCATAGTTGTCAGACTTCCATTCAACTTAGTTTCTGATGGTTCTGAGTGGTGGTGGTCTGATATTTTAGTTGTACTTTTGATGTGGTGGTGTGAGGAGACAAGTCATGTCTGCCTATGCCATTATTTTGACCGGAAGTCTGTTTCTATTTGTTTTTTTAGAGAGAGGAGAAGGGAGGGGAAAAGAGGGAGAGAAATATCAGTTGGTTGTTTCTCACATGCCCCCAACTGGGGACCCTGCCTGCAACCCAGGCATGTGCCCTAACCCACAATCAAACCAGCAACCCTTTGGTTCACAGGATAGCGCTCAGCCCATTGAGCCACACCAGCCAGGGTGGGTTCAGTGAATTCTAATAAATTTGAATTTATAAATGCTTTTTGTATTTAAAAGAATATTATTTTAAAAGCACATTTTGGTTAAGTGATTGATCTGGGGAGTTATGATTAATAGTTTCTTACACATTTAAAAAAAATCATCTTGTAATATTTGCCGATTTAGAGTTGGTTACTTTGGTAAATTTTGCTTTGTATTACATTTAGTGCTTTTATACATGGAAAACTATGTACTTTGAGATATTATTCTCATAGAAATGATATGACTTAATATTTTGGGGGGCATATAATAAAAACTGGTTGAAGAAATGATTAAAAAAATACATTTATCTATTTTTAGAGAGAGGGAAATGGAAGGAGACAGGGAAAGAAACATTAATGTGAGATTCCCTGATGGGGAATCGAGCCAGTAGCATATTGCTTTGCGGGATGATGCCCAACCAAAACTGAGACACACCTGTCCAGGCTAAAGAAATGATTTTTTTTATTAGATATAATTTAATGTTAATTGTGTAACAATTGTTTCTTGCAGTATAGTGAAATCATGAATTCAGGTATTTATTTAGTCAGAAGTTTTGCTTGAATAATTCTCAAGTGTTTTAATTCCTTTTTTTCTTTCTAATTGGTGGATAAAGTGGCAAGCTTATTCAGTATCAGTGGATTATGACCTTCATAATTGCATACTGAGTTTAGCAGCAGTAAGTGATTTGCTTTAAAGTTTATTAAAAAAAGAAATGTAGGTAGAATGTAGGCTTTCCCCAGATTGTTCATAAAATTAGGTGTTTTATTAATGCAAATTCATGAGCCATTAGTTTACTAAGGTTGAAACTTAAAAGCACATTGACCTTCAGTAGTGTTGCTTTTACCTCTCACTTTCCTTCCAGGTGAGTTGTACCATGCTTTATAGGTAGATTGTTTGATAAACTGTGTAATATTTAAGCACTATTAAGATGTTACCTCATTATGCTTTGGACTTAGAGGCTTTAACAATTTTGTAACCTCTAAAACCGTTATTTCCTTGCAGATATTCTCTGATTCTGATTCATACTTGACTGATAATTGACTATGTTGATTCTCTGACATCATAGTTGTTTAATAAATATTTGACTGGGTACATGCATAACTCTGCTTTAGTATCTTTTCACACAAAATTATAAGACATCCATAACTAAATTCTAGAATGAAACCAACAGAAAATATAAGTTAATTCTCATGAAATTTAAGTTATTCTCTTGAAAATTTGACAGTGCTAAGGGAGATGAAAAGTAAAACCTAGCAGTTTTTCATGAGTCTGCTTCATGATTACTGTTTCAGGATTTTAGCCATGTGTTTTGTATTATTTTGCATGACTCCATAAGATCAAAAGCTAAAATAGATTTTTTGTTTTCTTGTCAAGAGTTTTTTTTCTTTTTTAATTTGATTAATAGAAGATCAGAATATCGATAATACTTGACATGGAGGTTCTCGTCTTTTCAACAGTGAGCTTTGGCTTTTTTTTTCTCATGAAGATACTATTTTACATTGATAATAGTACATTGCATGTGTGATCTTAATTGATCACAGTACCCTTGGAAGAAATACCTGTATTTTGAGTGTATAGGTTAGATTTAGGGATTAAAGAGCTGCCCAGTGTGATTTAGATAGCAAGTGACAGAATAAGGTTCTTTCCTACCTCTTCATACTGTATTTTTCACAATTTCCATAGTACTCCTTTTTATCTGCCTTTTTAGTACTTGTTTTTAAAGTGTCTAGTACATGGCCACTAAGTAATTACCAAGTCATATCCAAAGAAAAGAAGGACCTAAAAGAGAATGTAAAACTAGTACCTTCAGTATATTGAAAGCTTGCCTTTGATGTATGCATGTGAGAGACATTCTAATTTCAATATTATCAAGTGGATAATTTTACTCTAATTCAAAGGGCAGTACAGTCCAGGAGTTACAGGCATGGACTGTGAAGCCAGACTTGCTTGGGCTCAAGTCCTAGGTCTATCATTTACTCATTCTGTAACTTTGGACGAGTTACCACATATCTTTCTGCTTCCGTTTTCTCTTCTGTAAAATGGGATGATAACACTGTACCTCTGAGGTGAAGGTGAACGATGTAACGAATTTATGTGTGAAAGCACTTAATAATAGTATCAGGCTCATTGTAAGTATACAATGAATGTTAGTTTACTCTTAATATATTGCCTGCCTAATCCTTCAGAAAGACTTTTAAATGAGAATTTCTTTTTGTGCCTTTTTATTATTTTGAAAATTTGTATGCTAACCTTCTTAAACTTTCATAGCTTATTTTAAAAATTCATTTTTTAAAAGTATACAAAATAATAAACTATACAAGACAAAAAATAGTCAAGCAATAATAAAAATGAAACAATTGAAAACAAAATAAAAATGTTTTAATACTAGAATTTTTGAGGCATTTCTGACTTATGAGATAATAATGCTTAATTCAAGAATAGAGTATTTGATATTTTCTGTCAGTTTTACAATATTAAGTTAGTAATATAAAAACACTCCAGAAATCAAGGATTGATGTACCTTAGTTGTGCTTCCAGACGATGATGTCTGTTATATATTGAGTGAAGGAGGTCTAATTTCCTGTATTTTTATTGTAATGAATATGACTTGGAATTAATATTGTTTCATTGCTTACTTTTCATATCTTTAATATGGAGCCAGTACCTTCCTATTGTGAAGTGATACCATGAGAGGGAATGAATTTGTTTATAGTACACTTAAAAATGATACTAAATTAATCCCAGTTATGACAGGGACTGGCAAACTATGGCCCATAGGCCAGATTAGGCCTACCACTGTTTTGTACAGCTAGTGAGCTAAGAAAGGTCTTTACCTTTTCAAATAGTTGAAAAAAAGTTGGGTATTTTGTGAAATATTAAAATTATATGAAGTTCAAATTTGTGTCCATAAATAAAGTTTTATTGGAATATAGTCATACATATTTGTTTATGAATTGCCTGTGCTTTTGTGTTATAACAGCAGAGTTGAGTAGTTCCAACAGATGATGTGGTTTGCAAAGCGTAAAATGTTTACTGGTCCTTTGTAGAAAAAGTCTGCTGACTTCTAATTTATAACAGTCTCAAAAGTATGGCTTCAATTCAACCTTCTGTAATAGATGTACTTCTGAACAGATTGTAATTAAAATATGTGATGAATCATATCTTTAGCTTGATTTTGCTTAGTAGTATATTCCCATGGAGTTCACATAAGAAATTTTGGTGAGATTTACACTGATGTACAGAAGAGGTACTTTTCAAATGTGCTGTGTAATGTTTAGTTTCCTCCTGCAGATCTCCTAAAAAACTTAAACTGAAAATCTTTTCCTGTGGGCTTCATAAATTTATAAAAAATGACATATATAGGACATTCATTAAAAAAATGTTTCATTTTTATTTTATTAGAACCTCAAACTGATTTTAGGGATTTCGAATGCTCACACACCTGTGATGGGTTTGTTTCTGTGCTTGAAGTTATAGTCTTACTTCATGCTGTGGACTTAGTCAGATATTTAGTAAATGTATAATAAATTAATGGTCAAGGAAAATAGATATGACTATGTAATTTTTGTGGGTAACAGAACTTAATGCCATTTCATTGGCATCCTGTACCTTTACCAAATGCTTGCTATAAGATATAATTAGAAAATAAAAGCAACCAAAATCTAAGCTTTTTTTCCTGCGGACTAGTCTCACTAGATAATGATCTAAACATACGTTAGTAGTTAATTAAATAAGTACTGTTAAGAAAAACTGATCATGAAATTGAGATTTGGGAGAGGGCGAGGAGTATTTCTGAACCTTCAAAGTTTTAAATTTGTTCTAGGAGGACTAGTAAAGAACTGGAATGCATACAAAAGAAATTATCACAGATTTAAATCTATCCAGTGCAAAGACCCAGGCAAATGTTTGAAAGTGAAGTTGGTCCTGGAAAAGGAGTTTTCATTTTCTTTTCTAATAAGATAGTTACCATCTTGCCACTGCTTATCTGCTGTAAGCCCTCAATGATTGCATAACTTAAAATTGGGTGTATATGTTAGAGAAGTAAAGTTCCAGATTACGTTGTTTTGAGATTTTCCCCAGTTTCTTTTTAAGTATTGAAATAATTTTGCATCTTAATTGTTATTAGAAGGTTTTAAATTCCTTAAAACTATTACTCTTTTAACATAACTTGCTTCAGAATAAACGCTTAAGGTTTTATTGAAATTTTTCCTTATTATTATAGAACATTTAGAGTAGCCTACTTTTCAGTATTTATTCAAATCATCTATTTTATTTATTTAATTTTAATGACTTTTTAAAACTTCCAAAATGACGTTTTAATTGAAAAGTTAACAAGCTCATTCAAAATAATGTTAGCCATTTCTTTCATGGGTTGAATATTTTTAAATGTTTTAGGATTTTGTTTTAATTTTTAAATTTATTTGTAAAACTAAAAGACACTTTGTTTTTGCCTGTAAAATTAGTCTGAAATAAATGTTTGGAGACTTCCCTATGACAGTGTTTTTACTTTTTAGAGAAATGCTTCTTAGTCTGGATTATTATGGAAAAACTTTTGACATTTTACTAAATCTGTTCATAGAATTATATAGTCTGTTGTGTATTTTAATTATAAGAAAATGAGTGACAGTTTCTCGTTTTAGATCCTAATAGGCCAAGAGTCTAGAAATTGTTTCAAATAAGCAGAAATGGATAAGTGTAGGCATGTTTTTTTCTACTTTATTTTCTGTAGCTTTTAGATAACATCACAAAAAAAACCTCTAAATCATTTTCTTCCCTGTTCATCAGAAAACTCAAATGACAATGAATTTAAAAAACTTCTAAATATTACTTTTGAAAATGACTTAATTTACAATTTATAATTGACTTTTTGAAACCTACTTGTATATTGTTTTGCATTAAGATTTATAAATTCCCAGTGTTACAGTACTACATAAATATTTAATTGTATAATAAATTGGATCCAGCTGTAGACATCTCAACCATCTATACTGATATAATAAGATTTTTACTTGACTTTGTACATTTTGAAAATTTTCAATAGTTTTACATTTCTAATTATGGGTGGCTTATAAGTGAACTATTTGCAGAGTGGAAGAAAAGTTGTGTTCTCTGCTCCTAGAGATGGCCTGGCCTTGGTTAAGTGGCTTGTTCAGTTAATATTTGTTACATGAATAAATAACCATTACATGCACAGTAAATTGAGAGTTGGCTATGTGGAAAAAAAGAGCTTTTTCAAAAGATAATCTCAGTTCAAATTTTTGTGAAATTTTAAAGATCCTGCTGTTTTTGAAAACTAACTTGTTTCTGTTATGTTAATTATTTTTGGTTAACTGTGTCTCAGGAGTGTGACTATACCAAAAGATTTTTTATTTAGTAGCATATTGTTAAATTTTATGTTTGTGGGCATAATTGTTAATCATACTTATTCTTTGAAGAACCAGTGTTAAAATGTAATTGCTTAGGTGAATCTGATTATACAAATTTTTGTTTTTAGATATATCTTAAAAATATTAAGTAATAAAAATAAGTTGTCAGAGAATATTATGGTAATACGCTTGTGTGATATATGGAACATTACCAGTGTAATAATGCATGATCACATCTATTTTGATAAGATTATTGGATTATTTCATTTGTTTATAGGCGTATTCTGCATTCTAAAGGGGAGCTAAGTGAAGATAGACATAAACAGTATGAGGAATTTGCTATGTCTTATCAGAAGCTGCTGGCAAATTCTCAATCCTTAGCAGACCTTTTGGATGAAAATATGCCAGATCTTCCTCAGGACAAACCAACACCAGAAGGTAAGAAACCCTTAAAAACAAATAATGTGAGTTAGTAAGTACTCATGTACTAAAGTATATTATTGTCAGATGTGTATTATTGAAAATTTAAGGATTTTAAATGAAGTAGTAGTAAAACCTAGTAAGAAACATAGACAACAACTTGAAATGCTCTTCTGAATGGAAAAAGCTTTAAACTTAATAGTAATTAACTCACAGTATCATGATGAGTTCCTTCGGGTTCTTTTGTAACAGATACCTTGTATTATGTCCAACAGGGGGCTGTCTTAAGCCATACTTGGAGTTGTGGAAAGATTCACTTTATCAAATAGGTGATAAAATGGATTGGACCTTTGGGATTCTAATATTTCTATATTTATCCTTTTAATGTTTGTTTTGAATTATATATTGTCTTAAATTGTCATTTCGAACTAAAGCTTACCTTGCAGTTTTGTGATACAAATTATTTATAATTTTGTGAGGTGAGTTGTGTTCCATATTATTCCAAAGGTGTTTTAAACTTCCTTTTTGATTGTTCTTAAGTTGGTAGGGCTCTTAACCTATGACACCAACTACTTGATAAAATATATTTATGTTAGGTAGATAAGATTTAATAAATTACTAATCCTTTTTATTTGGGGTTTTTTTTTTGAAATTATTATAAAACTATTTGGCACTCCTATTTACTTAAAAATCTTAACAGTGAAATATTTGTACAGTGTGTATGTGTTAAGTGCCGTTGAACTGGCTCTGGCTCCTGGAGACTGAGTGACGTGCAGTGTCCTGTTCGCAACAGCCCTGCTCAGCCCCTGCAGACTCATGCGTACGGCTGCTTTTTCGGAGTCAATCCACCTCATATTTGGTCTTCCTCTTTCCCTGCTGCCTTCTATTTTTCCCAGCACTCCTGTCTTTTCCAAAGAATCCTGCCTTCTCATGATGTACCAAAAAGTAGGGCAGCTTCAATTTTGTCATTTTTGCCTACAGTGATTTTCTGGCTTAATTTGCTCTAGGATCCACTTGTTCATCTTTCTGGCAGTCCAGGGTATTGGTACAGCTCTCATCCAGCACTATTTCAAATGAATCAGTTTCTTCCTGTCAGCCTTCTTCACTGTCCAACTTTCTCATCTGTACATAGTAATTTGGAAGACAAGGGTGTGAATGACCCTTACTTAGCCTTGGTTTCTTTTTTTTTTTTTTTTTAATTTTTATTGTTATTCAATTACAGTTGTATGCCTTTCTCCCCATCCCTCCACCCCACCCCAGCTGAACCCACCTCCCTCCCCCACCTCCACCATCCCCCTTGGTTTTGTCCATGTGTCCTTTATAGTAGTTCCTGTAATCCCCTCTTCCCACTGTGTCTCCCTACCCCCCACCCCGGCAGCCTTGGTTTCTTATGACTCAACATCTTTGCCCTTGGGGAGCTTTCCTAATTCTTCCATTGCTGCCCTTTTGAATCCCAGACTTCGCTTGATTTCTTGGCAGCAGTCTCCATATGAATTGATAAGTGAACCACAGTAAGCAAACTCTTAATGATTTCAGTGTCTTCGTTGTCTATGTTCAAGTTGTGTATTTCTTCTGTAGTCATGATTTTTGTTTATAATGTTCAAATGCAGTCCTATTTGGTAGTTTCTTTCACTTTTATCAGAAGTCGTTTCAAATCATTACTACTTTCTGCCAGCGAGATGGTGTTACGTGCATATCTTCAGTTATTGTTATTTATTCTACCAGTTTTCACTCCTTCCTCTGAGTCTAGCCTAGTTTTTCATATATGTTCTATGTACAGATTAAGCAAATGGGGAAGTCCAATGCACCCTTGTTTGACACATTACCCTGTAGAAAATCATTGTCTCCATGTCCAAGATACAGGGTACACATCAGGACAGGCGAATACTGAGGCACACCCATTTCTTTCAGAGTAACCCATAGCTTTTCATAATCAGTGCAATAAAAGGCTTTGTTTTATTTTACACAACATCAACTAAGTGCTCGCACTTTGATCTCAGTGCCTCTTCCTTTTCTGAATCCAGCATGAATATCTGGCATTTCTTGCTCCATGTAAGGTAGAAGCCTTTATTGTATCACCTTACGCATCATGTTACTTGTTACTTGTGTGGGAAATTAAAGCAGTGGTCCTATCGTTACTTTACTCCTTGGCATCTCCTTTCTTGACAATTGGTCTATGTATTGAAGGTTTCCAGTCTGTAGGCTGTTGTTTTGTTTTCTGTATTTGTTGACATATGCTCGTTAGGATTTTAACAGATAGTCTCTGTGGCTTGGAATAATTCTGTTGGTATCTCATCTAGCCCTGGTGATGTATTTTTTCTCAGTACTTTGAGGGCAGCTTTCTAGAATTACAGGTTCTTCCTCATAGTAGTCACCTTCAAAGGTACCTGTCAGCCTTTTGTCTCTTCTGTATAGATTGTCAGTATACTGTTTCCACCCTCCCTTTACTTTCTCCTGGTCAGATAATGTACTTCCTTGTTGGTTGTTTAGCATTCCTAATCTAGGTTTGAATTTTCTTTTCATTTTTTAATCTTCTGGTAGAGATGTCCTGTTCTCTTCTATATCCTTCTCTTTATGTGTTAATTGTTGAAAACTGAATTCAGGATTCTAACCCTGCTTTTGTCTTGTCACCTTTTACTTTTGCCTCTTGCTTGTCTCTAAGAATTTTTAGTGTTTCTTTTGTCATCCATCTCGATTTTTCCTTCCTTTTTACTTCCTTTATTGTCTTCACATTCTTCCCTAATAATACAGGGTCTGGCAGAAGTAACACCTGCTTGAGTGTAGGTGGTAGGGTAATAATATGGGTGTAATAATTTATAGTTTTAATTTGAACATTTCACCTGAATTGTTGTATGGCGTGCCTAAAATGTGGTATGGTGTGTTGTATGTTGTGTGGTATTGTTATATTAGAGAATTACATACTTAGGAGTTTGTACATTATTTGTGGCGGACCCTGTGTTTTGTTTCAGTCCACAGTTCTAGTTCTTAGTTAAGCTCAACAGTGCAAATCTGTTGTTTTTTCTTTTCTTTTTTAATGTGGACTTTAAATCCACCAGGAATGTTACTTACATTATGTATATATTTTTAGTGCTCTTCTTCAGCTTTACTCTACTTGATATTAACAGTTTGTGGTCAGTACCACAATCTGGTGCTCCTGGTCTTGTTTAGGCAGAGAAAATGGAGCTTCTCACTCTCTTTCAGTTACATAGTCCACTTGATTTCTGTATTAGCCATCCTGTGATGTCTGTGTATACAGTCATCTATTGATTATTAGAAGCATGTTTGTGATGGAAACATTGTTGGTTTCACAGAAATCTGCAAGCCAATCTCCTGCTTTATTCCTTAGCCCTAGTCCACATTTTCTGATGACGTTTGATTTTCCTACTTTTGTGTTTCAGTCACCTATATTCGTCAGCATGTCTTGTTTTGGTGTGATCAAATTCTTCTTGGACATTTGCGTAAAAGGTTTTAATTTCATCATCTTCGGCCTCTGGATTTGCAACATAGACTTGAATGATGGTTATGTTAAGAGTTCTGTGGGTATTTGTAAAGTATCCTTTTATAATATAAGAAGGTGTTTTGTATTTTACATCCTCAGTAAGAAGTGCCTATTGTACACTTTGAACACATTTATTTTGTTATATATAATCATGTCCATAATCTCTACTAATTTTTGTATCTCCTGATCACTGAGAAAGTTCCACCATAGGGCTTGTGTTTTGGGCTGAATCTGGCAGGTTTCTCAGTATATTTATTGTATTTTAGAACCCCCATCTTTTCGTGGTGTTTAGCATCCTTTGGTATTTACTTGACTTATTTCTACAAAAATTTCAGTTAGTCATTTAATGCTAAATGACTTTATAAGTCTTCTTAGTCATTTTTCACAGATAATAGATCTTGGCAAAATTCTGTCAACATTTTTTTTTTTTTAAATATATTTATTGATTATGCTATTACAGTTGTCCCATTTCCCCCCCCACTCCACTCCATCCTGCCCACCCCCCTCCCTCCCACATTCCCCCCCTATAGTTCATGTCCATAGGTCATACTTATAAGTTCTTTGGCTTCTACATTTCCTACACTATCCTTACCCTCCCCCTGTCTATTTTCCACCTATCATCTATGCTACTTATTCTCTGTACCTTTCCCCCTCTCTCCCCCTCCCACTCCCTTAATGACAACCCTCATGTTCTAGTTGTTTGCCTAGTTTGCTCTCGTTTTTGTTTTATGTGTGGCCGTTAATAACTGTGAGTTTGCTGTCATTTTTACTGTTCCAATTTTTGATCTTCTTTTTCTTAGGTAACTCCCTTTAACATTTCATATAATAAGGGCTTGGTGATGATGAACTTCTTTAACTTGACCTTATCTGAGAAGCACTTTATCTTCCCTTCCATTCTAAGTGATAGCTTTGCTGGATACGGTAATCTTGGATGTAGGTCCTTGCATTTAATCTTGGGTAATGTAATTATGATGTGCCTTGGAGTGTTCCTCCTTGGGTCCAGCTTCTTTGGGACTCTCTGAGCTTCCTGGACTTCCCGGAAGTCTATTTCCTTTGGCAGATGAGGGAAGTTCTCCTTCATTATTTGTTCAAATAAGTTTTCAATTTTTTGTTCTTCCTCTTCTCCTTCTGGCACCCCTATCATTCGGATGTTGGAACGTTTCAAGGTGTCCTGGAGGTTCCTAAGCCTCTCCTCATTTTTCCAAGTTCTTGTTTCTTCATTCTTTTCTGGTTGGATGTTTCTTTCTTCCTTCTGGTCCACACCATTGATTTGAGTCCCAGTTTCCTTCTCATCACTATTGGTTCCCTGTACATTTTCCTTTGTTTCTCTTAGCATAGGCTTCATTTTTTCATCTGTTTTTCGAATAGATTCAACCAAGTCTGTGAGCATATTGATAACCAGTGCTTTGAACTGTGCATCCGATAGGTTGGCTATCTCTTTGTCGCTTAGTTGTATTTTTTCTGGAGCTTTGAAGTGTTCTGTCATTTGGGCCATTTTTTTTGTTGTTTGTCAGTCTTGGCGCGTCTGTTACTTTAAGGGGCGGAGCCTTAGGTGTTCACCAGGGCGGGGTAATGCTGGTCGCTGTGCTGTGACGCTGTACGTGGGGGAGGGGCTGAGAGGGAGCAATGGCGCCCTCCTCACTCTCCTCCGGATTTCAATCTTTCACTCCGCTACCCACAATCAAACTGGGCCACTCTGGTGCTGGTTCCCGAGTAAGTGGGCCTGTGCACACTCTAGGCCCCTGTGGGTCTCTCCAATGACCTCTCCTGTGAGGCTGGGAGTCTCTCCCGCTGCCGCCCCAACCCCCAGGGGCGTTTTCAATCAGAGGTTTGAGGCTTTATTTCCCTGAGCTGGAGCCCTGGGTTACGCGGTTTGCTTCGCTCCCTGCCGTTTGTCGGGTTTATCTGTGGGCGAATGTGGTGCCGCGGGGTGCTACCCGCTGCTCTGCCTGCCCCACTCTCCGCCACTCTGAGTCCGGCCCTCTGGGTTTATCTGTGCAAATGTGGGGCCGCAGGGTCTGCTAGTGCTCTCAGACTGCCTGCGCCATTTGTCCCACACTCCGCCAGTCTCAGTCCTGCCACAGCCACGCGAGTCCTCTCCACCCCGGTGCCCGTCTCCGCCCCTCCTACCAGTCTGGATGAATGGTTATTTTCTATTTTCTTGGTGTTGGTCCCCCTTGCTGTTCGATTCTCTGTCAGTTCTGGTTGTGCGAGGAGGCGCAGTGTGTCTACCTACGCCGCCATCTTGGTTCTCCCCTATCAACATTTTTAAAAGATACTCTCACTGGTGTAGAGTTTTAGGGTGAGATTTCTTTTTTCATTCAGTATTTTAAATATTTTGCTCTACTGTCGTCTAGCTTGCATTGCTTTGAATGAGAAAGCTGCCATCATTCTTTGTTCTTTACATAATGTGTATTTTTTTCTCTGGTTGCTTTAAATTTTCTTCATTATTACTGATTTTAGGCAACTTAATATATGTGTGGCTTGGGGTAGTTGTGTTTATGTTTTTCGTGTTTGGCACTTGTTGGACTTCTTGAAACTAAATTTTATCAAATTTCAAAAATTTGATCATTTCTTCAAATATGCATTCTGTTCCTCTTCTCTCTCCTATGGAGATTCATTTACAGTTTTCTTAGGTGGTTTGAAGTTATCCTTTTTATTCTTCAGTATTTCTTTTTGTATTGGATAGTTCCTATTACTCTGTCTCAAATGAACTTTTTCCTTTTACAGTGTCTAATATACTGTCAGTTTCATCTAGCAATGCAGTTTTTATCTCTAGAAGCTGGTTATGTTTTTTTGTCTTGAACATGCTCACTCTATCATCTAGTTTGTTAAGAAAATGAAATACAGTTAGAATAACTTTAATGTCCTTGTTTACTAATTTTATAATTTATATCATTTCTGCATTGCTTTTAGAAATCCTATATATCTCCTCTATATCTGTAGGAGATTGATCTCCTGTATATCTCTGGTAATTTTTGATCTCCTATATATCTCTGGTAATTTTTCAACCTCTTTGCATGCCTGGTATATTACTGGATACGTGCTGGATATTTTTTCATTCTTAGAAATACTGAGCTTTGTTCGGGGCATAGTTAACTTACTTGGAAACAATTTCATTCTTTCTAGGCCTGCTTAGTTGGGTGGGATCAGAGCAGCCTTTATTGTAGTACTGATTTTCCCTATTACTAAGTCAGTATCCTTCTGTGACGATTCCTGTGAATTAGAAGATTCATGAGTTATTATTTTCCCACTTTTATCTAGTTCTCTCACATGTAGAGGCTGATGAATATTCAACTGAACATTCAAGGGGACCTTTTGCAGATCCTTGTGCTCCTTTCTCTGTACTGCTCTGTCTTGGAAAACTTAGCCGTCTGGGCCAGAGTCTTGCTAGACTCTCAGCTCCCATCATCCTCGACTCATGGAGACTGCTGGGGTCTACCTGGCTTCTCCCTTTCGTGGTCATGGCCTAGAAAATCTTACCAGGCAGTAAGCTAGGGCAGTTAATTGTAGGGCTCAGTTTATTCTCTCTGAGGAATCACTTTCCTGTGCTGCCTGATGTCTAGTGTTTGATAACCATTGTATTATATTGTTTGCCTGGTTTTCTAGTACTTCATCTTGACCTGAAGAGGCCTAAATTTATCAGTAATCAGAATATCCTTTTTTACCTCATAGTAATGAGATTGTATCATATGTAGTATTCTGCAACTACTTTTAAAAATACTACTGTATATCTTAGATGTCTTTTTATGTCGGTTCATATCTGGTCATCTAATTGTTTTGAATTGCTACATGGTAATATTTTATTATATAATTTTGCTATATTTACCTTGTCCTCTGTTGATTGACATTTGAGTTATAACTTGTTTTTCCCTATTATATTCAGTGTTGTAAAATTTCGGTACTTATGACTTTTCATATGTGTACTAGTGTTTCAGGGATAAATTCCTAGAAGTTGAGTTTCTGAGTTAAAAGGTTATATGCATTTTAAGGTTTAGTATATAATGCCAATTTTCTTCCAGAGAAGTATACATGCCACTAAGTATATGAGAATGAACGTTTCCTTGCATGCTTACCATATTGCAGTTCTTGATTTTTACATTCTGAGTGTGGTTAAGCATACTCAGAATGTAAAAATCATTCTGTTAAATCTTTTAAGTTTATTGGCTGTTTTATATATGTATGGTTTTTCATGCGACATACTGTCTTAAATCCTTTACCCCTTTTTAAAAAATCAAATATTTATCTGTTTTAAAAATTGATTGTGAAAGTGCTTGGCATATTAAGGAAATTTTACTCCTTTTTATATATGTTGCAATATTTTCCCCTAGTTTTCTGTGGTTTTTTGACTTTGTAGCTTTTTTTTTTTTTTGCCTCAGAAGTTGAATTTTTTTTACAATTTAAAATACTATGCAAATACATTATTTTTCAGATTTACAAAATGTTATGCGTATTATAGAGTAGAAAGTGAAAGTCTCCTGTCATATCCATTCCATTCTCTAAGATAACCATGGTTAACAGTTTGATATGAATCTGCCCAGACTTTTTTATATACAAAATGTATGTGCAAAAATATATAATCATGTATCTATATGGAGCTTTATTGTTAACTTATGTAGGATATTATTTTGCATGACTTCCTTTTTTCTTTCAATAATGCATTTTTGAGAGTCTTCTGAGTCAGTTCATGTAGATACACATAATTTTCTTAACATCTCATTGATACTAGATAGTGTATATATACAGTTTGTTAGCTCTTATCATTGATATTTAGATTCTTTCCAATTTTGTTCTGTTACAGAATTACAATGAACATTCCTGTAAATGTTAGTTTATATTTTCTGTTATTTCTGAGGTACAGATTCCTAGATAGAATTTTGCACGATAGATATTAGGCTTATTTTAAATGTTGATACGCAGTGACCACTTGCTCTCCCCCAGTGCTATATATCAGTTTCTACTCTAGTTAAGATATGAGAGTGCTTACTTTCCTACTGTCTTATCAACATTTGTTGATACCAATCTTTTAAACAATTTTATGGGTCAAAGTGCTAAAAAGTTTGTTTTAACATTATCGTAATTGGTACTGAGGGTAAGGATCTTTTTGTATGGCCTCTTACTCATCTGTTTAGAGCCTTTATTCATTTTTCTATTGGGAATTTGGTCTCTAACTGTAGGGACTCTTTTTTTTTTTAATTTTTATTGTTATTCAGTTATAGTTGTATGCCTTTTCTCCCCATCCCTCCACCCCACCCCAGACAAAGCCACCTCCCTCCCCCTTGATTTTGTCCATGTGTCCCTTATAGTAGTTCCTGTAATCCCCTTTCCCCACTGTCCCCTCCCCACTCCTCCCTGGCTATTCTTAGATTCTTCTTTTTTTTTTTTGATATATTTACTGATTATGCTATTACAGTTGTCCCATTTCCCCCCCTTCAGTCAACTCCATCCTGCCCACCCCCTCCCTCCCACATTCCCCCCCTATGGTTCATGTCCATGGGAGATTGTTCCTAACTTCAATGTCTCTGGTTATATTTTGTTTGCTTTTTTGTTCTCTTGATTATGTTCCAGTTAAAGGTGAGATCATATGGCATTTGTCCCTCACCGTCTGGCTTATTTCACTTAGCATAATGCTCTCCAGTTCCATCCATGCTGTTGCAAAGGGTATAAGCTCCTTCTTTATCTCTGCTGCATAGAATTCCATTGTGAAAATGTACCATAGGGACTCTTTATATTATGGATAGTAATTCTTCCCTATAAATACTGCCAGTATTGTGTTCTAGTTTGTCCTTTGCTTTTGTTTATTTTTTCATTAAACAGATGTTGTAGATTTATCAGTCATTTCCCTTATATTATATGGGTTTAGTGTTTTATGTTTAAATGTATTTGTTTTAAGGCATATAATTAATGAGTTAGGGAGCCCCAGTGGCTTTTGTTCCTGCTGCTATTCTTATTTATTTTTAATAACTTTTAGTGAATAATCTAATTTGTCTTAGGGTTATTTTAATTTTCATGATCATTCTCCTACTTAAAATTCTTATTTGGAGAGAAGCACAGTGAGAATAGATAAATTCCTGAATGGTCTTATGATCATGAAGTAGGAAATTGATTACTTTTAATGTTCTGAGTTTAAAAATACATAGTTGTATGTCAAGGTAGACTCGTGTGTCTGTGTAAATTTATATATGGTTTTCCATGTCTGTGTACAGTATTTATCTTTTCTGTCCTTTTCCGGTTACTTATCAGTTGACCAGTTATGGTGGTATGCCTTATACCGAGGATTATGCCAAAAGGAAGGATGCTTCTTTTATTTTTAATTTTAGTTTTCAGTTACAATTTGCATTCAGTATTATTTTGTATTAGTTTGGTGTACAGAATATTGATTAGACAGTCATATACTTTACACACTGTTCCCCTAGATATTTCCAGTACGCACCTGGTACCATACATAATTATGTCAGTATTATTGACTGTATTCCCTATTTTGTCCTTTGCATTCCTGTAACTCTTTTGTAACTACCAACTTGTACAATACTTCTTTAAAAAAAAAAAGTTTATATTTATTTTTTGAAAGAGGGGAAGGGAGGAAGAAATGGAGAGAAATATCAATGTGCGAGAGATATACCAATCGATTGCCTCTTGTATACCCCCAACCAGGGGCGTGCCTTGCAAACCAGGCACATGCCCTGACTGGGAATCAAACTGGCAGCCTTTCTGCCCAAAGGCCAGCACTCAATCCACTGAGCTACACCAGCCAGGGCAGTACAATACTTCTTAATCCCTTTACCTCTTTTACCCAGTCCCCCAAACTCACTTCCCCTCTGGCAACCAACAGTCTGTTCTCTGTGTCTCTGAGTGTGTTTCAATTTTGTTTATATTTCACATACAGCTGTAATCACATGGTTATTTGTCTTTCTCTGACTGACATTATTTTACTTAGCATAATACCCTCTAGGTCCATCCAATCCATACTGTCACAGATGCTAAGATTTCATTCCTTTTTATGGCCAAGTAATGTTCTTTTGTGTTACATATACATAAACTTTTTTATCCACTTACCTATTTTAAACCATTAAATTGTTTTTTTATTTATTGATTTTTGGAGAGAGAAAGGAAAGGAGAGAGAGAGAGAGAGACATTGATTTGTTGTTCCACTCATGTATGCATTCATTGGTTGCTCCTCTTACGTGTCCTGATTGGAGATTGAATCCACGACCTTGGTGTATCAGGATGGTGCTCTAACCAACTGAGCTACCTGGCTAGGGCTAAAGCACTTACCTATTAATGGGCACTTCGGTTGCTTTTATACATTAGCTATTGCAAATAATGCTGCAGTGAACAAAGGGGTACATATGAAGGAATGCCTTTTTAAAAAAAATTATTCATTTTTAAAGAGGGGAAGGAAGGGAAAAAGGGAGAGAGGTGTGAGAGAAACACTGATTGGTTGCCTCTCACACAACCCCAACTGGGCACCTGGCCTGCAACCGAGGCATGTGCTCTGACCAGGAATTGAACCTGCAATCTTTTGTTTGCAGGCTGGTGCTCAGTCCACTTAGCCACACCAGCCAGGCTGGGATGCTTCTTAATTAGGGTTTATGTTCTACTTGGAAAGATGATCGTGATATAAGAGGGTTGGGAGTCATCAGAAAACCCCCCTCAAAACCCGAAAGCTTAATGGGGGAGGGTGAGACTTGGAAAACTCTATATTTTAGGAATGGCCAGGCTTCTATATAATTTATTTTTTAAAATTTTACTTGTTAAATATATTTTATTGATTATGCTGTTATAGTTGTCCCTTTTTTTTTTTCTCCACTTTAGTCCCCTCCACCTTGCACTCCCGTTCCCACCATCATCCCCCCACCTTAGTTAATTTCCATGGGTCATACATATAAGTTCTTTGGTTTCTCCATTTCCCATACTAGTCTTAACGTCCACCTGTCTATTTTGTACCCACCGTTTATGCTTCTTATTCCCTGTACATTTTCTCCCATTCTCCCCCCTCCTCCTCCCTGCTGATGGCCCTCTGTGTGATCTCTATTTCTGTGAATCTCTTCCTGTTCTAGTTGTTTGCTTAGTTCATTTTTTTTGTTTTTTTTTTTTTGTTTATTTTTTAGGTTCAGTTGTTGGTAGTGAGTTTGTTGTCATTTTACTGTACATAGTTTTGGTCTTCTTCTTTTTCTTAGATAAGTCCTTTTAACATTTCATACAATAAAGGCTTGGTGGTGATGAACTCCTTTAACTTGACCTTATCTGGGAAGTTCTTTATCTGCCTTCCCATTCTAAAAGATAACTTTTTTGGGTAATCTTGGATGTTGGTCCTTGCCTTTCATGACTTTGAATACTTCTTTCCAGCCCCTTCTTGCCTGCAAGGTTTGTTTTGAGAAATCAGCTGATAGTCTTATGGGAACTCCTTTGTAGGTAAGTCTCTCCCTTTCTCTTGGTGCTTTCAATATTCTCCCCTTATCTTTAATCTTGGGTAATGTAATTATGATGTGCCTTGGTGTGTGCTTCCTTGGGTACAACTTCTTTGGGACTCTCTGAACTTCCTGGCCTTCCTGGAAGTCTATTTCCTTGGCCAGATTAGGGGAGTTCTCTTTCATTATTTTTTCAAATAAGTTTTCCATTCCTTGCTCTTCTCTTTTCCTTCTGGCACCCCTATGATTTGGATGTTGTAACATTAAAGTTGTCTTAGAAGTTCCTAAGCCTCTCCTAATTTTTTTGAATTCTTGTTTCTTCATTCTGTTCTGGTTGAATGTTCTTTTTTTCCTTCTGCTCCAAACTGTTAATTTGTGTCTCAGTTTCCTTCCCTTCACTGTTGATTCCCTGTACATTTTCCTTTATTTCGCTTTTCCTAGTCCTCACTTTTTCCTCTATTTTGTGACCATATTCAGCCATTTCTGTGAGCATCCAGATTACCAGTGTTTTGAAGTCTGCATCTGATAGTTTGGCTATTTCTGTATTGCTTAGTTGTATTTTTTCTGGAGCTTTGATCTGTTCTTTCATTTGGACCATATTTTTTTGTGTTAGTGAGTCTGTTACATAGTAAGGGGAGGAGCCTTAAGTGTTCACCAGGGCAGGACAACCCAGGTTGTTGCGTTGTGGTGCTGTATGTAGGGGAGGATTCTGATAGAGAACAATGCTGTTTCTTCTGTTCTCCGGTTGGCTTTCTGTCACTTCCTCTGCTACCCACAAGCAAATTGGGCCTTTCTGGTGCTGGCTCCCACTTGGATGGGTTTGTGTATGTTCTAGGACCCCGTGGGTCTCTCCAACGAACACTCCTTTCAAGCTGGGAGTTCTCTTTCAGCTGCAACTCCCACAGGATTTTTCAGTCAGAGGTTTTGAGGCTTGCTTTCCTCATACTGGAACCCTGGGTTGTGTGGTCTGTCTCGCTTCTCAGTTGTTCCTCCTGGTTTTTCTGCACGCAAATGTGGGACTGTGTCTGCCAGCCAGCACTTTGCCATGCATCCTCTCCACCCCAGCTGCCTGTCTCTGCCCCTCCTATGGGTCTGGATTAATGTTTAACTGCTTGGTTTTCGGACTTCCATACAATTTGATTTTCTGGCACTTCTGGTTATTTTTGTTTTTAAATTTGTTGTTGTCCTCCTTTTGGTTGTACGAGGAGGCAAAGTGTATCTACCTATGACTCCATCTTGCCTGGAAGTCCAGGCTTCTATATTTTTTATTTTGGTTTTATGTTTCATGAAGGTAGGTCTAATATATCAAGTGGTTACTTAGTCTCATATTAATTGCTTTTAAACATTGAAGAGGAAAGCATCTTTATCCTGTGCTGTCCTGTAGTCTGTCCCGGTTTAATTTTACTTTACGTAAAATAGTTTGTTGTTTGATGTTAAGGATGTTTATGTGAACAATACAGACTGCTTGTTGATTGAAGAAGCTTGTGTTAGTTGAACACTCAAGATTCATTAGTTATAAAATTGAAAATGACAATGTCATGTTTAGCATGCCAAACCTCAAATAGTTTTAATTTCCTGTGGTTTATTTTGTTGTAGAGCATGGGCCTGGAATTGATATATTTACACCTGGTAAACCTGGAGAATATGACTTGGAAGGTGGTATATGGGAAGATGAAGATGCTCGGAATTTTTATGAGAACCTTATTGATTTGAAAGCTTTCGTTCCAGCCATCTTGTTTAAAGATAATGAAAAAAGTTGTCAGAATAAAGAGTGCAACAAAGATGATTCTAAAGGTAAATTCTAGAGGATAGATTTTTACCTTAAGTTCTATAAAAATTACTTTTAAAATAGTGTTTGTAAAAAATAATGTTTTAGTTGCTAGTTTTATAATATGAACATTGAGTCATTAGATTAAATGCATGACAGAATAACATGGAATGGCGCATGACAGGTTTATAACTTGCAACAGTGTTACAACATTTAAGTTAATGTGAAATAATTTGAATATGTTTGTTTATAATACAGCGAATTCATGTGAGCTCTTAATAATATCTAAATTTCCCCTAGCTTGATTGTTAGGGACAGTGTTAGCTCTTTAGTTTTGTTTACCTGTAATTCTCTTTCTGGGCTAGATATCCCTAACTCTGTGAGGAAGGTCCTGAATGCCAGTCACACAGTGTTTTCTGAAGGGAATTCTGTCAAACTGTAGAGATGGAGAAGAGAAGATGGAAGGGCATAATGAGAGGGACTTGGAAAGAGATAATTTTTTTAAAAGTTACTTTTGTATTCTGATGAATTTAACTAGGGAACCCATTAAAAATAATAGCTAATAAAAAATAAATAAAAAATAAGAATAACAGCTAATAATTATATTTAATAATCACTTGTGCCAAACATCATTTTAGCACTTTATAATATACATAAGAATTTATTTGGGGACTTCCGACCAAGATGGAGGCATAGGTAGACACACTGTCCCTCCTCACACAACCAAAAGAAGGACAACAATTTAAAAACAAAAAACAACCAGAACTGACTGAAAATCAAACTGTATGGAAGTCCAACAACCAAGGATATAAACAAGAAACATTCATCCAGACCGGTAGGAGGGGCGGAGACGGGCAGCCAGACAGAGACAACTCACAGAAAGGCAGCGGCTGGCGGACCCCAGGAGGTGTTGGATTGTGGAACAGGGCAGGCCAGGCTGCAAGCTAGCAGACGCCACAAGGTGGTGGCTGGCAGACCCTGTGGCTCCACATTCGTGCATAGATAGACCAGGAGGAACAGCGGGGGAGCGAAACAGACTGTGCAACCCAGGGCTCCAGCGTGGGGGAAATAAAGCCTCAAACCCCTGATTGAAAACACCCGTGGGGGTTGAGGTGGCAGTGGGAGAAACTCCCAGCCTCACAGGAGAGTTCGTTGGAGAGACTCACAGGGGCCTTAGAGCATGCACAAGCTCACCCACTTGGGAATCAGAACCAGAGGGGCCCAATTTGACTGTGGGTAGCGGAGGGAGTGACTGACATCCGGCAGAGAGTGAAGTGGGCGCCATTGCTCCCTCTCGGCCCCTCCCCCACGTACAGCGTGACAGCGCAGTGACCAGCGTTACCCTGCCCTGGTGAACACCTAAGGCTCCACCCTATATGTAACAGGTGCACCAAGACAAAAAAAAAAATGGCCCAAATGAAAGAACAGATCAAAGCTCCAGAAAAAATACAACTAAGCAATGAAGAGATAGCCAACCTATCAGATGCACGGTTCAAAACACTGGTAATCAGGAAGCTCACAGAATTGGTTGAATTTGGTCGCAATTTAGATGAAAAATGAAGGCTATGCTAAGAGAAACAAAGGAAAATGTACAGGGAACCAATAGTGATGGGAAGGAAACTGGGACTCAAATCAATGGTGTGGACCAGAAGGAAGAAAGAAACATCCAACCAGAAAAGAATGAAGAAACAAGAATTCAAAAAAATGAGGAGAGGCTTAGGAACCTCCAGGACATCTTTAAATGTTCCAACATCCAAATTATAGGGGTGCCAGAAGCAGAAGAGGAAGAACAAAAAATTGAAAACTTATTTGAACAAATAATGAAGGAGAACTTCCCTCATCTGCCAAAGGAAATAGACTTCCAGGAAGTCCAGGAAGCTCAGAGAGTCCCAAAGAAGCTGGACCCAAGGAGGAACACACCAAGGCACATCATAATTACATTACCCAAGATGAAACAGAAGGAGAGAATCTTAGAAGCAGCAAGAGAAAAGGAGACAGTTACCTACAAAGGACTTCCCATAAGACTGTCAGCTGATTTCTCCAAAGAGACCTTACAGGCAAGAAGGGGCTGGAAAGAAGTATTCCAAGTCATGAAAGGCAAGGACCTACATCCAAGATTACTGTGTCCAGCAAAGCTATCATTTAGAATGGAAGGGCAGATAAAGTGCTTCTGAGATAAGGTCAAGTTAAAGGAGTTCACCATCACCAAGCCCTTATTATAGGAAATGTTAAAGGGAGTTACCTAAGAAAAAGAAGGTAAAAAATATGAACAGTAAAAATGACAGCAAACTCACAGTTATTAACAACCACACCTAAAACAAAAACAAAAGCAAACTAGGCAAACAACTAGAACAGGAACTGAACCACAGAAATGGAGATCACATGGAGGGTTATCAATAGGGGAGTGGGAGGGGGAGAGAGGGGGGGAAAGGTACAGAGAATAAGTAGCATAAATGGTAGGTAGAAAATAGACAGGGGGAAGATAAGAATAGTATAGGAAATATAGAAGCCAAAGAACTTACAAGTATGACCCATGGACATGAACTATATGGGGGGAATGTGGGAGGGAGGGGGTGGGCAGGATGGAGTGGAGTGAAGGGGGGAAATGGGACAACTGTAATAGCATAATCAATAAATATATTTAAAAAAATTAAAAAACAAATTTATTCAATCCTCGTAAGAACTCTATGAGGCAGCTACTGTTGTTACCCCCATTTTTTAGATGAGGAAACTGTCACAAAGGTTAAATAGCTACTCAGCATCAAATAAGTTGCACAGCTAGTAAGTTATAGACCTAAAATTTAAGCCCTGTCAATGACTTGTGCTCTTAATAACTGTGTTACTTTTCAAGTTACATGAAGATTAGTAATTTTTGTAGTTTATAATAAAATTAGGGAATAGTATACTTTCCTTTTGATGTATAAATATTATAATTCATCTAAAACATTCTGTAACTCCAGTATCCATTAAACATTTTTTTTTCCATTCATCCCTTTCTCCAGCCCTTGGCATCTATCAACTTCCATTTTGTGCCTTTGGATTTATTTATTTTGAATATTTCATCTAACGAATCATTCAACATGTGATCTTTTATGCTTATTTTCACTTAACATCATGTTTTTGGGGTATATCCACATTATGCACTTATGTGTACTCCATTTCTTTTTTATGACTGAATTATATTCCATTGTGTGTGTATACCACAATTTATTCATTCATCTGTTGGTGGATTTCTGTGCTCTTTCCATAGTTTGACTGTTGTGAATGGTGCTGCTATGGATACATACTTGTTTGAATTCCTGTTTTCTAGTTTTTGAGTATATTACTAGGCGAAGAGTTATGGGATCATTTGGTAATTCTGGTAATTTGAGGAACTACCAAATTGTTTTCCACACTGGCTAAACCATTTTACATTCTTACCAGCAATGTATAAGGGATCAGTTTCTCCATTTGGCAAAGGATCTTTGCCAACACTCAACTAACTTCCAGTTTTCTTTTTGATTTTAGCCATTCTTATGAGTGTGAAGTGGTACCTCATTGTGATTTTGCTTACATTATTTTAATGACTGGTGATGTTGAACATCTTTTCATGTACATGTTGGTCATTTCCATATTTTTTTTGTAGAAATATCTAAGTCTCTTGCCCATTTTTTAATTGGAGTGTCTTTTTACTGTAAGAACTTTTTATGTATTCTGAATACCAAACCCTAATCAGCTACATGTTTTGCAGATACTTTTCCCATTATAAAGATTGTGTTTTTACGTTCTTGATAATGCCATTTGATGCACCAAAGTGGTTTTTATTTTAATTGAGACCCAACCTTTTTAGAGCAGTTTTAGGTTCACAGAAAATTAAATGGAAAGTACGGTTCTCAAATATTCCCTGCCCCACATAGGCATAAAATCCCCCATAATCAACATCTCTGACCATAGTGGTCCATTTGTTAAAATCAGTGTACCTATATCAACATTATTACTACCCAAAAAAGGAATTAGTTTTGTCCTTTATTTCATATACATAATATATTGAATAGGGTGGGGTAGTGCTTGTTAGGGTTGCTAATTAGAAGAACAGTAAAACAGTTTCTTGCTCTTCATAACATTCTTCTTCACTATCTTAAAGTACACTGACCCTTAAAATTAGGCTTTTTCTGTGAAAAAGGTAGTGGGTCACTTTATGGTGTGAGAATCTTACAAGAGGCCCTTGTGGTAGTTTGAAATAGTAAAACCTCTTGGTTGATCTAAAGATGTTTTACATTAAAGTAAGTTTTACTTTATACTTTATGAAGAGTAGTATTAAAATATTTCAAGTATTTCAAAAATTAAAGGGAATTAGTTATATATATAGAAACTCATTTTAACTATCTACTACCCAGTTTCGTCAGTTAAAGTTTTTAAAAAGGCATTTCCTCATCCTGTTGAAGCCCCTTGTCCCCCTTGTGAGGACTAGCTCCTGTAATATTAGTCATTTTAGTATTGTATGATTTCTCTTATGTCTGGGTTTTTCCCTATCATCATGCAAGTTTGACTTTAAGGGTTGTAATATTTGTTTCTCCTTCAGGAAGTAAGTTTAGGGTCTCAATCTCTCTTATGAGACAATGTACCGAGTGCCATAGGGGAGACAAATATGAGCATGGTATCTTTGTACCTATCACATTAGCGGGCAGCAGCCAGGGACTCAAAGAATTATAATCTGAAGTAGAATAGGAGTGGGTCTATAAAAAAAGTACAAAGCACCTGACAGTTAAGATAGTGGAGGCAGTTCATGTGTTTGGAGATCACATAAAACCCTGTAGAAGAAATAGACCTTTGTGACAGACTTTGAAGCTTGGCTTGGATTTTGAAAAGATATATGGAGGTGGGCCCTCGTTTTCTAGAATAATATAGTACAAATTTAGTATCTCTCTCTCTTGTACATTCTTCCTCCCTCTCTCCTTTATTCATATCTGCCTGTCAAGTTCAACCCTGGATGGATTTAGTCATCCACCATACTGGTTTCTGTATCCAGACTGTTGAGCTGTCCTAGAGAGGATCAGTTAGATAGGTTGATAACTTTATAAATTTATGATCATCCACTTTAGCCAGATCCTCAACACTGTGTGGAAACTTGACAGCATTTCTGTCCTCATCTCACTCTTTCACACTCCATTACACATTTTCGTTTTTTTCTCTAGGTTTTATTCTGCTTTCTTCCTTAGCAGAAGATTATGCTTGATGTAGTACTTCATAGAGAAGATAGATGCCATCAGACAGATTTCCCTTGACATTGTGCACCTTCTTATTTATGTGTCTACCTGCCTTAGTACTTATAGAATGTTTCTTCCCTGGGTGATACCGTGAACTTTCATACCTTCTATCAAAGGCCAGTCCATCTTCTTACTCTGAATCTTGTCTCCCTGTTTCTCCTGAACCCTGTGCAATCTATTATGCCTTTTCTATGTCTTTTCTATCAGTCTCTCTCTCTCTCTCTCTCTCTCTCTCTCTCTCTCTCTCTGTCTCTGTCTCTGTCTCTGTCTCTGTCTCTGTCTCTACTGAACCCTGACCTCAGTATACATTTTCTCTACTTTGGAAACAAAACAGAACAGATCAAAACAAATTGTGAATGCTTTAGAACCCCCTGGGGCTCCGGTCCTTTTTTAACTATTGTCCTCTCTCTTTTCTTGAGTCCTCTTGAAAGAATTGGCTATACATGGAGTCTTCACTTTCTTACTTTCTTGTTCTTTAGTCCATTCCAATTTGGCTTCAGTGCCACCTCTACCCTGAAACTATTTTTGCCAAAGATAACCAATTACTTTTATGTTGCTCTCTCTCTAGGGCAGTTTCCAGGTTTTGTCTCATTTGATCTTTCAAGCCACTTAACAAAAGTAGAAAAGTTTACTACTTTTCTGTGGTACTAAACCCTCTTGATTTTTCTTTCTGCTTATCTTTGGTTTCCTCTTTCATCTCTTCCAAATGTCAGTGTTTCTCAGGATCCAGTGGAAGAGGACGGAATAGTCACTTTAGTAATCAAGTCTAGTTAATCTAACCTGTTAAATGTATTTTAGAGGTGCTTTATCTTTACTGCTATTATTCTAATCTAAGCTGCCATCATCTCTTAACCTGGGATACACATGACACCTCCTACCTGGCTCCCCTGTGTTTGCTCTTGCTCCTCCTATGTATTCTGAAAGATTAATTTTACTCTCCTATCTAGTATCTTTCAATGGCTTTACGTTTATTGGGAATATAATGTAAACTCGTTAACATTACCTCAAGGACCCTTCATAGTTTGGTTAAAGGCCTCTGTTCCAACTCGGTCAGTTACCACATTACTCTTACATTTTTCTCCTTTTCAGTCTCTGCAACAGCCAGTTATCTTGCCTCATGGCCTTCGTACGATGTTCTGTTTTGTGCTTGCAGTCCTTGTTCACTATACTCCATTTGACTCCCAAGTACCTTTTAGTTTAATTTCTTCAGATAGATTGTACATTTCTTGAGAACAAGGGTCACATTTTAAGCTTTTTCTGAATATTTAACAGCTTAGAATAATTCTGAATATATAGTAGCTAATCAGTAAATGCTCATTTTTGATAATCAGACATCAGGGAACACTGGAGAATGAATACATGTCCCATGTGGCAGGGTTTTTGTCTAGGACAGTTAAAGTTGTATCCTTGGTGCTTAGAACACTACTTAGCATGTAGTAGGAATTAAAATTTTAGTTGAAGGAAAGGTAGAATGACTATGAAAATATTAGTCTGTCTCTATTTAGAAGCAGCAAACCCAGTGCATACTAGAGTTTTGATTCTCCCAAATATAGTACGGTATTAAGTATCAGTAAAACATTTCTATTTTCAGTGCAGAAATTATATTATTGGAAGACTGTAAGAGAAGATGAGGCTGGGAAATACTACAGTTTGAGTCATTTATACTGTAACTCCATCACTTTTTTAAGCATAAATTCTTGAACTCAGGAATGTTTTTATTTTTTACTTAAGAAAATTTTCAAACATAAAATTTAGGCTAGTGTAGTAAACTATGAATTTATCTATTACCCAGCAATAATTATCAACATTATACCAATCTTGTTGAATTAGGTTCAGTTCTTTTTTCTTTTTTGTTCTTCTAATTTATTTAGTCTTTTAACAGTTTCTGGCCATTTTCTTTGTTTTGTTGCATTTTTAAAATTTCTTCTAACCCCTGACATTTAAATTAGAAGAATATTTTCCTACTTGGTCTCTCTGTAATCTATTCTTTCCTATCTTTCAAATTTATCCTGTTTATTGTTGGCAAGTATATTGTTAGTAATCACATTTAAGTGTTATTCTCTTGATCCAGCAAAGGTCATACTGCATAAAAGAGAAACTCTGGAAGATGGGTGGACTTCTGGTCAAGATGGCAGCTTAGGTAAACACAGCTCACATCCTCGCACAGCCACATCAAAATTACAACTAAAATATACAATAACCATCACTCAGAAACATCAGAAATTAAGTTGAATGGAAGTCTGACAACTATGGAATTAAAGAAACTACACCCATCCAGACTGGTAGGAAGGGTGGAGATGTGGAACAACTGGTCCCACATCCACGTGTGATAGTAAAAAATTTGGGATCTTTTGGGAATGTGGACTCCCAGCCCCATACCTGGCCTCCCAGCCCACGGTTCCAGTGCCAGGAAGGTAAGTCCCTATAACTTCCGGCTTCAAAAACCAGTGGGGATTGAGTTGGTGTGAGAAACTTCTGGAGTCCTAAACAGTTTCTCTTAAAGAGCCCACACACGGACTTACTCAGACTCACTCCTTTTGAGCTCCAGCACCAGGGTAAGCAGCTCATAAGGCACCAGTGACATATGGGGAGGAACTGAAGTGTCTGGCATCAAGGTGAGAGCTGGGGGACAGTGTTCTACCAGACAGAAAGACAGACAGAAGCCATTGTCCCTTTTCTAAACCCGCCCTCCGTAGAGCAGAAAACCAGCAGTCTGGTGCCATATCTGAGACTTCATCAACCTGGCTAACACTATTTGATCTGCCCTGGGAATACCCAGAGACTCCATCCCACCCAACTTGTGGATCCACCCAAGCTGCTTATCCATATGAATGGCTGGTCTTGGCTCATGCTTCACAACTTCTAAATCCTCTCAAACAGGGAACAGCTGGCCTCAGTGAGCCCCCAGCCCCCATACTTGCTAAGTGACCCAGGTCTGGCACTAGCAGCAGCCAGCCTATATTCACAGCTTGGGAATCTCCAAGCCTAGCACAAGTAGCAACCATATCAGGTAGCCTTACAGCTCAGGCAGAGTGGCCCTGGACAGAACACAGGTCGGGGCTGACCTTGGCCTGCACCACCCAGGAAACCCCAGAGGCAGTGTACCCAGTGGACAGTTTTAGACTATGTTGGAGCACTGCTATCCTGCACCTGCATAGCTGATGCTCCATGAGGGGTGGAGACTGGTGGTCAGTGGTCATAGACAGTCAGTGCAGCTACTGACCTGGGTAAATTCCTCCCATTGACCTGCCAACAGTAGTCAAGGCTCAACTATAAGAGGAGGGTGTACTCAGCTTATATTAAGGGTGCACCTTAAGTACCCAGATTGTGTATTACAGGAGGTTCTGCACTGGACCCTAAATGACACCTACTATATTAGGCCACAATACCAAGACAGGGAGTCATAGCAGCTCTACATAATACATAGAAACAAACACAGGGAAGTTGCCAAAATAAGGAGAAAGAGACATGGCCCAAATGAAAGAACAGATCAAAAACTCCAGGAAAGGAACTAAACAAAATGGAGATAAGCAGTCTGTCAGATGCAGAGTTCAGAACACTGGTTATAAGGATGCTCAAAGAACCTAGCACCTCAACAGCATAAAAAAGATCGAGTCAGAAACAAAAGCTACACTAATTGAAATAAAGAACAATTTACAGGGAAACAACAGTAGGGTAGATGAAGCTGAGAATCAAATCAATGATTTGGAACACAAGGAAGCAAAAAACAGAAAAGAATCCAAACATAGAATAGTGGAAGCAGCCTGTGGGACAACTTGAAGCGATCCTATGTTTGCATCATTGGAGTGCCAGAAAGAGAAGAGAAAAAGCCAGAAATTGGGAATCTATTTGAAAAAAGAATGAAAGAAAACTTAACTTTTTTTGGTGAAGTAGATAGACATGCAAGTCCAGGAAGCACAGAGAGTCCCAAACAAGGGATGCAAAGAGGCCCACTCCAAGACATATCATTAATGAAATGACAAAGGTTAAAGATAAAGAGAGAATCTTAAAAGCAGCAAGAGAAAAGCAGTTAGTTACCCAGAGGGGAGTTCCCATAAGACTGTCAGCTGATTTCTCAAAAGAGACTTTGCAGGCTAGAAGGGATTGGCAAGAAATATTCAAAGTCATAAAAAGCAGGGACCTACAGCCAAGATTGCTCTACCTAGCAAAGATGTCATTTGGACTAAAGGACAGATAAAGAGCTTCTCAGACAAGAAATAACTAACAGATTTAGTTCATTATCACCAAACCATTATATGAAATGTTAAAAGGACTTATCTACGAAAAAGATCAAAACTATGAACAATAAAATGTTAAAAAAATACATTATCAAGAAGTGAATCTAAACAACAAAGTAAGCAAACAAGAACAGTCATAGATATGGAAGAGTGTTTTGATGGTTGCCAGATGAGAAGGGGACAGACAGGGAAGGGGTAACTGCTGAGGGGGATTAAGGAGTACAAATGGGTAGTTATAGAATAGTCATGGGGATGGAATGTACAGTATAGGAAATGGAGTAGCCAGAGAACCTATTCATATGTCCCGTGGACATGGTCAGTGGTGTGAAGCTTGCCTGAAGGAATAGGGGTGCTGGTTTGATGGGGACAAAGTGGGAAAAATTGGGACAACTGTAATAGCATAATCAATAAAATATAAAGAAAGAAACTGAACTGTTAGAGTTTGAGGCCCTCCTTTATCTGACTTTACTTTAATCAACTTTAATTTCCCCTTATCTTCACCACAAATCCACATACCATGTATGTCTCCATCCATCTGTCTTCATCCATCCATCCATCCATCTATCCATCCATCCGTCCATTGTTTCAGTGAACAGATGGCATAAAGAATCAAAGAAGTAATGGTGTTGGTTTTCAGTGGGCATAGTGTATTTTATAAAATCTAAATATATTTATACTCAGATGTTGTTGCCAGGTGTTTGTGTGTGTGTGTGTGTGTGTGTGTGTGTGTGTATTCTAAGAAAAATGATGCAAATTTTGTGAATCCTTATCTGTTTTTTTGAAGCAGTATTTTAATGTGACTTTTAGTTTAGAGACACTGATTCTTTGTCTTCAAGCAGAGGCAAAAGAACCTAAGGATCATAAGGAAGTATCAAATCCTGATGATTTGGAACTTGAATTGGAGAACCTAGAAATTAATGATGACAGTTTGGAGTTGGAAGGTGCAGATGAAGCTGAAGATCTTACAAAGAAACTTCTTGATGAGCAAGGTAAACACTATTTTCTCCAAAATTTAAATTTTTGATTAGGTTTTCTACCCAAAACTCTAGCCTAAGAATATAGATCTTGACTCATTAATTCCTGTTTTCTTTTTGTTTCCAAGCCATCACTTTTTTGGATTTTGATTTAGAACAGCAACATTGGTTGTCTCATGTTATGTGACTGTGAGCCTTAGTGGTCATTTAATTTCTTAGTATCTTAATAGATATTTCTTAAGCTTTTTTACTTTATAACATTTTCTAAATTTATTTTAATTCTTTGATATAATCTTTACAATATTAATATAAATATATTTGAGTTATTCTCAATGGTTGAGAGATAAAAGACAACTGGTATATCAGTTCATCTATAATAATTTTACCTGTCTTTATAATTGAGTAATGTTTTGTATTTGACGTTGGAAAATATTGTTAGTTTTATTAGTTAGGATTCTTCACTTGGAAGGACATCTTCTGTCATTATTACTTTTGTCTTTATTGGCTTAAATTGTTTCCTACTGCAGATTCTCTTTATCCTTGTCATGAGGGAGGGTGGGCATGTCTGGTGGCTGCCCCATGATCAGATCATACCAGCTAGTGATGTCAAAGGGAAAGGAGATTCTCTCCACTGTCTGTATATAAGTGTCATGGAAGGACTTAGCTGATTCTCTGTCACCCTTACCTGTGACCTAGAGGATTGCTGGCATGCTGTGATCTGGCAGTACCTTTTCCCATCAGAATCCCTTCAGACGGCAGCAGTGAGAGGCTGTTAACTGAAGACTTTTGGGAAGCAATGTTTGGCAGATAAAAATAACAGATTGACTATAAAACTACATGGAAGTTATGACTAAGATTTTGTGTCTAATGCAAAATTTTACTACTTTACTGTTGATATATGAAAGGCAGTAGTGACCTGGAGTTGTGATTCTAGAGATACCCAGACCTTCTAGGGCAATATCTCAAAAAATGCTTCAGTGTTTTGTGGGTAAGAAAAGCTCTCTAGATTATCTATTTCTCAAATAACTAATAATTGCATGTTTTTATTCTTATGACCTAGAACAAGAGGATGAAGAAGCCAGCACTGGATCTCATCTCAAGCTCATAGTAGATGCTTTCCTCCAGCAATTGCCCAACTGTGTCAATCGAGATCTGATAGACAAGGTATGATTGTTTTAATATAACTTTACTCAAGCATGTAGACCTTGTAGGATAGCTCTAATTAGTAATGTCTGTGAGTTTAGGACTATTTAGCCATAGAATGAACCATTTCTTCAAATGGGATCAAAATAAACACATAAAATTGGAGTCAGTCTACAGATGTTCAGTTTGAGAGTGAAACTCTGTTTACAGTCCTGTTTGCTTGACTCCTCTTCACATAGGAACCCTACAATTTGGTAGACTAGAAATTTTTAAAAGTATACTCTGTAGATTTCCTGTTGTCTCCAAGGCACTTTGGGGGGGGTCTATTAAGTAAAAATTATTTTCATACTAATACTAAGGTTTTTCTGGCATTTGCAAAAGTGATGATAGGTAAAGCTGCTGACATTTTTGCATATATCAAGATATATCGGTAGCAAACTATACTGGTAGCCCTTGCCTTCACTGCTGTACATTTGAAATTTAAAATAATGCCACTTCCACTTACGAATCTCCTTGATGAATCTATACAGTTAGTGCTTTTATTTCATTTCAACCTTCTCAAAGCTGTCTGGAGAAAACCACTTGTGTTTGAGTTGTGAGGTGAATGCGTTTTTTTTCCATAGGATACCATTTTTACTTGATAGAACTGGTGAACAAACTGATTATTTATTTAAACTAGGGTGTTTAGCCAACATTTTCCTAACGTGAATAAGGTGAACTTCACACTTCAAGGAAAACAACTATAAGTATTTCTTGCCAACGAACAAATTTGAGTTTTCAACAAAAATTAGTATTTTAGAAAACTCATGTCCCCTACCATAAATTTGACAGCTTCCCACTTCTTTTCTGAGAAAACTATTCATTAGACTTTTCTGATGGGATTGGTGGTGATACTAAATAATATAATTTTAAAATATTATGTATGTGTTTGGAAGATCTGCATAGCTCAGTGAAACATTGTTCTAAGTGACCAGTACACAATGTTAACAAAATCTGGCTTGGATGTTAAAGATCCACTCAAAGTACAAGATAGGTTTTATTCTAACAGCATGAAAAGTTGATTAATAAGGTTTCAAATTCCACATTTCTTCTAACACTTAAGAAAATACCACTTATCAAGTTTTGGTATCAGAAAATATTTATAAATCCAGAAAAGGATATTAAATTGCACCTCCTTTCCCAAGCTATATGCGTGTGTAAAGTTGGATTTTCTTCATATACTTCATCTAAAATGACGTGTCACAGCGGATTGCACGCATTGTAGTTTTGAGAATCCAGCTATCTTCTAAAAGAGTGCCACTCTAATGTCACTGAATTTTTTTATTTTGAAAAGTATAGTTATGTCCAAAAAATGCTAACAACTAATAGGTTTATTGGTATTTTTAAGTGAATTAGTATGTTTAAAGTTTCTACATTTTAATTTCTAATACAGTAAATGCTGATAAATGTAGGCCATATACATGAAGTTGTTTTAGGTCTTTAACAGTTTTTGAGAGCAGAAAATGCTCTTGAAACCCAAGGCTTGAAAATTGTTGCTTTAAAGCTATATTTTTGTAAGTGTAATGTATTATTTTATCTTTTTCTCCCCATAATGCTTTGAAGGTCCTCTATAGAGAACTATAGAAGTTAGGTTATATTTTGACTTTTGGCTTGTGTAGCTGCTCTTCAGATAATTTAGATGTATTTCAGTAACTATTTAAATAATCAGACGGGCTTGAAACTCCAAGTTGCCTTATTTTTGCATTGATTAGGTCAATGTATAGTTTTCAAAAACTTTGCAATTACAGATTTATTTCAGTTTTAAGAAGTAGTCTCGTTTTTCCTTCTTGTATAGAATATAGCAGAAACCACCTCTTAAACAATTGCTTATTTTTCTAAGTTTGGGCTATGATTGAATCTTTACTCTGCTAAATTTTCATATATTTTAGAGATAAACAGAGGATGAAAGAGAGATACACTCCTGCTTCACCCCCATACTCCATTATGCATACTATAATGAAAGCTGATGGTGGGAAGGATCTCATCATCTTTGTATATTAGATGCAATATTGTGTTAATGAATCTTTATTGAAAAGTATCCTTTAGTGCCCAGCTCGGTACCAGCGCAGTTGCCAGTAATGACCATATATTAAATTCTGAGTAAGATTTTTGAGGGTCAGGTGAAAAATAGGGGGCCACCCTTCCCTTTTGAACCCCAACTTCCTCATGACAGGAATTTCTTCCATATATGTTGTCAAAGGTCTGAATGACTTAGGAGGAAAAAGTATTTGGGAAATAGGTAGAAAAATGTAAGAGTTATTTGCATTCAATAATTAATATAACTATATAACACAAAGTGAAGATTTCTTTTAGGTGACTTCTGTGGGTAATGTCATTCATGGTAATGCTTATTTCTGCATACATTTGATGATCAGAAGAATTTATTTTTACTTAATAAAATAAAATATGGTTCTTGAACTGTCTTTCATCTGCCTAAAATATTTTGAAACATGTTTTTAAAAAACTACTTATTGAGTTGTCAAGCAGCAGTTGTAACCAAGGCAGATAGACAACGCTAGTGCAGGTGTCTCCTTTGAGTTCATTTCTCCCCATAGGGCAGGACTGGTTAAGAGTTAATATATAAGGGGGGACCCTCCATTTCATGCAATGCACCTGTTGAAACCTTTTTTCCACTGCTCAAAATGGTTTTTTGAAAGTCCTTGATTTTGATGCCTTTTAGTGCTTCTGTTGTTTTTTGTTTCATCTCTTCCACATCTGCTAAATGTTTCCCTTTGAGGACTTTTTTCACCTACAGAAACAAAAATAAGTCTCTTGGTGTAGGGGAGATCTGGGTGAATAGGGAGGGTAGGGCATGGGAGTCCTGCCAGTTTTGAGTCAAAAACTGTCCAACACTCAGCCACTGTGGGCAGGTATGCTGTAAATCACCCATCATAAAATGGGCAAATATGTTGAAAGTCTTCAAAAAAAATTCACTGAAACTGAGCACAGCCTGTCACAACACCACCAGCTGGTACACTGATACAGATAGCTTCCTAGAACACTCACCTAGTGGCAGAAGCCTGTATTACAAGGGGCCTAGAGGAATGCTGGTATGCTGTGAAGCATACACCCTCCTTGAAGAAGGTAACTCCAGTTTTTTGGCGGTCTCCCCTTGTACAAGTGAAGCTCTTTTTTAACTTTTTAAATTTCCTCATGTTTACTAATACTGGCATTTTTCTCACTCCTATACTCTTTAACTCCACATATTTATTGAAACCCTACTATCTGTACTAGGTGTCGGTATGCTTTACAAACTCCTAATCTGTGGAGAGTTTTGAACATTACAGGGTTTTTTTTTCCCCATCTAACTGCTCTTTGATTATTATGTATTATATTTATTTACTTCTTTAATTTTATAAATTTTGCTTAGATTATACAAAGTACATATGTATTTAAAAGGATAATGTTCTGAAATAGCTATTGAAGTACTTTTTATTTTTTGTGTTTCCTAATTATGTTGAAACATAGGCCATTATTAGTCATTTAAAAATTCTTTTTAAAAAATGATATGAGCACTGGCTGGTGTGGCTCAGTAGATTGAGCGCTGGCTTGCAAACCAGAGGGTCGCCGGTTCGATTCCCAGTGAGGGCACGTGCCAGGTCCCCGGTTGGGAGGGGCACACAACAGGCAACCACACATTGATGTTTCTCTTCCTCTCTTTCTCCTTCCCTTCCCCTCTCTCTAAAAATAAATAAGTAAAAATCTTTTAAAAGATGTTGATATAAGAGTTGTTTTTGTTTTTGTCTTAGGGATATGTGTGAGTGTATGTGGGGGGTGTGTGTGTGTGTGTGAAGTTTTCCAATTTTTTTTTTTTTATCAATTTTCTTTTCTGAGTACATGACCTTTGGGATTTTTAGTAGTAGGTCCTGAAGTTTTTCATGTCTCTTACAAGTAAATTGCTTGAAGGAATTTTTAGTGTATTTTCAGTTTTTTTCTCTTCTTTGTTCTAAGTAACTGTAATAAGCTTTAATGTTATAAAATGTAAGCTCCACTTTATTTTATTTCCTTTATAAGCAGAAGAAAAAATTTAAATTGATTTTACTCTCTCAACTAATCTAAAGGTTCAATCTTGGTGAATACTTTCAATGTGAGCTGGTTTCCTAGGTTTGAATCTAATCATCCTCAGTTGTACCATTTATTTTATCAAAAGTTTTAACAAAATGGGAGGTGTTTTAATGCTTCGCCATCTATAGCAAAGAGTAGAAATCCTTCATAATTCAGGAAAATCTGAGAATCTTATATTTGTATCTGATCCTCAAAAATACCTAAAAATTGGGATGGATAATAAAATAATCATGTGAACCTGTGGAAGGAAAATATTTGAGAAACTCAAAAGGATATTTGGTAATAGTTTATTCATTTTTAAAGTATAACTTAAAACTTGTTATTTTCTTAAACCAACTATACTGAAATTAAAAAAAAATAATACATGCCTGTATTTTAAAAATGCCAATTATTCATATTGTTGTTTCTCAATAATTTCTCAGAACATATACCTCTCCTACCCTATTTTTACACTTACATTAGATATTAGACATGTTGATGAAATACTCAGCACATTTTTGTTGTTAAAATATAGACCAGTGGGTTGCTATACTAAATAAAAATTGTGGGTATTTATTATAGTCCTGTGACGTGATTTCTTTAAGTTACCAAATCTGATCGCTGATACTGAACTTCTCCATTGTTGAGGCACTTACTCTTACATGTTCCTGGGAATAATCTCTGCCTGTTCCTCTCACCTACTTCATGTTTATTCCTTTTTGATTATCCTTATTAGCATTAGTAATTTTCTTGGCTCCTGTCAACTGTTCTTGCTCCTGCTACTTTATAATTATGTAAAACTTTCTTTATAATAACACTGATTTAACTTTAATGAGGTTAAAGTATTGATTGTACATTTAATATAATTCTTTGCTAGACATTGAATGACCTTCAGTCTACCCACCTGAAGTTCTAACACTTTGTTGCAATTTTAAAATTTATAAAATACATATTTTGAGGTGTGTAAGGATACAGGAGTTTAAGCTCATTGATCTTTTAGTTTGGGATATGCTTACAATACTAGTGTTTAAAACCATTTGAAATGTTTAGAAACAAGTGGAAATCCATTGTGGCATCCAGAGTTTCTGCTTTCAGTAGCTAAATAAAGATGTTTTTTAAAGAAAACGTTTGTATTTTCTTTTATAGGCAGCGATGGATTTTTGCATGAACATGAACACAAAAGCAAATAGGAAAAAGTTGGTACGGGCACTTTTTATAGTTCCCAGACAAAGGTGAGTATTTTTTTTTTTAAAGAGTAATTTGTTAATGTTTTTACTTTGCAGTGATGATTATAAGTTGAAAGTTTTTATTTAATTACATCTTTAAAAATATTCCTTGTCAACACACATTATTGTTACTATATTTTCTAGAATTGTTTCTCATTGATTTATGTACTTTGTTTCATTAGTTATAAGTGGAGATATTTCTTCTGGTACATTCTTGTTATTTTTAAGAGAAAATGTAACTTAAGAATAGTTTTTAGAGTTTATTTTGTGTAAAGATTAGATTGAGTGTGTCTAGTTTTTGCAGTTGTGTTTAAATGAAAAAATTCAAGTTATTTTGTAATAATGATAGTTTAGAATTGGAATTCACTGTAGCAATTGTGTTGCTAGGAGTTCAAGAAGCATATTTAGTTCTATGCTGCTTTTAGAAATTCTAATGCTCTAAATTACACTAAATTAAATGCCCTACTTAACCTGTATATTTCAGGACAACTTATAGATTATTCACCCTAGGAACCTGGAGAAGATTCATTTTTGTTTATTCAACAATAAATAAATAATGAATTTTGTTAACTATTATGATGATCACATAAACTGTAGCTAAGATAGGTATTTTTCCCCCAAACAATAAGGATCCTAAGGGATTTTGTTAAGGGTTTCTTCTTTTTTTTTAATCCTCACCTGAGGATATACGTAATGACTTTAGAGAGAGAGGAAGGGAGAGAGAGAGAGAGAGAAACATGGATGTGAGAGATAAACATCAATAATGGTTGCCTCCCATGCACACCTCAACTGGGGATCAACCCACAACCTTTTTGGTGTACAGGACAACGCTCCAGCCAACTGAGCCACCTGGCCATGACTAAAGGTGTCTTTTTTTTTTTTTTCCTTTTTAGAAAAGATTTTATTTATTCATTTCTAGAGAGAGGGAAAGGGAGGGAGAAAGAGAGGGAGAGAAACATCAATGTTTGATAGAAACAATGATCGGTTGCCTCTTGCACACCCCCAACTGGGCATCTGGATCACAACCCAGGCATGTGCCCTGACTGAGATTCGAATGGGTGACTTTTCGGTTTGCAGGCCAGTGCTCAACCCACTGAGACACACCAGCCAGGGCTAAAAGTTTCTTAATTTGGTCCATTCATTGATAGGGACCTATGATCTCTTAATGGTAAGATTTCTCAGTGAAACCAAACCTCTACTTTTCTTTTTTCTTTCATACTGGTTTTTATTTACTCTTAGCCTCACTAATATGAGCGTTCAGTTTTTCATTTTAGTGGGGTAAGGGATATGGAATGTGCTAATACTATGAGTAGATAAAATTAAGTATCTTGAGAAAGTCAAAAAGATAAATGTTTTTATTATAAGAAATTATATATTGCATTTTATGAAAGGTAAGATGCCATTAGTTATGAAATGTACCATTACTTTATGTTCAATTAAGAAAGAAATATATTGTCAGTTTTAATGCTTTAATTGTGAGACACATTCCACTTTCATATACAGGGTTGGGGGGCAGAAGGAGGTTTACAGTTATGAGTATGCGAAAGATTATTTTTGTATTGTTATATTTTTGTATGATATTAAATTATATTATCATTTATTAATTACTGTATTATTTTCCATATGAACAACTGTAAACCAACTTTTCCTCACCATGTATCTATAAATGGAGAAAAGTGTGCACCTTGAATTGGTGAGAACTCAAATTTTTTTTTTTGTCATTGGACCAATTTTGGACCAATTTTTTCAAATGATGCTCTTCTTTACCATACACAGTAGAATATTTACTTTCATGTTTTCCTTTTCAACTGAGTGAAGAAACATGTGTAAAAATCATCTGGAATTACATAACAATAAAACAAAGTTAGCAAAAATAAAATGCTGTGTTAACAAAAGAAATCATGCAATGATATTTAAGTAGTTTACTTATAAAAGAGCATCTTGTTTCTCAGTATCCCACTCCGCCACTGCCAAATAAAGAAATGCCCTCTTTCAACTCATTCAGTCTTAATCCTAGCCACCCTTCCTTCCTCTTGCAAAATCTTCATCTGTAATGGTTTCTTGACTATGCTTTGGGGAATTGACATATGGAACATTGGGTTAGCATTATTGACTTTGCTTCAGGAATACAGGGAATTGTTTTTAGTCAAATTTTATTTCTCTATTAAGTAAGTTACCTTACTGAAAACAGTAAAAGAAATATTATGGTTTGGCTGGTAGAGAACAGTCTGTTTAAGAATGGAATTTGTAAGTAGCATTGACTATTAACTCTTTACTGTAGACATTTCTATATTTATACATTTCAAATCAGCCAAATTATATAAAAACCCTTAATTTGCATATTTTTCTATTGTAAATAGTACTCTCTTTTTGTAAAGATTTCAGTGTTTAGATAAAAACGCCTCTGTTTATACATCTGTGAAATGGCATATATAAGGGTGAGTCTTGGGCTAGGTTGATGTGTCTTCGTCATATATTTTTATTGGTCAGAAAAGCCTTTAATTTTGAAGATCATCTTTGTCCTGACCCTCAGGTGTCTTTCCACCTTGCCTACAGATTTGGCTTGACCCTGAAGATTATGAGTTGCTCCCTTGGGAGGCTGGAGTAGAAAGATAGTAGTCACGTGCTACTAAGTCTCTTCTCATTCTCTTTCTCATTCCCTGTCTTTATACCCCACATACTCAACAGACCTTTTTCCATTCTTTGAATACAAGAGAAGACTGATAGCCTTCAAGGGTAGAGGTAAGAAAGGAACAAAAGGGTTGGGTGTGGAGTGAGCAGGCTGGAATATTTTCCTGGGTAGCCAGTTAGGTGGTATTAGGGATAGTAGCAGGTTACTTTCTGTGAGCCCTCTGGACTTAGGGGAAAGCTGGGACATTTTGGGGAGAGATGGGCAAGGAAAAACTTATTTTAGCTCCTGCTCTCACCTAGCTTCATTATTCTCCTGTGCCCACCTAGTCCCTGTAGGAAGGACCTTTTAGTAAGGTTTGCCTCCCTCTTTGTGTGGCATTTTCTCTTCCTCACCATCTCCAAAGGACAAGAATCCTGTTGAGTGTCTTTATCCTTTTCTGTGGCTAGAATTTCCTCCTCCTTCCATCCAGCTCATTCAGCTGGAGTTGACCAAAAAATGTGCTGACAAAACAATGAATTATTTAGTAGTTATTCCAGTGCCTAGGACTATGATGAACCAGAAGTCTTGTGTGTGTGTATGTGTGTGTGTAAATAGTCTGTGGGAGAGAATTTAGCTTTCTTACCTGTTATATAGATTTTGGTCTAGGAAGCACTAAACTAGATAACACATAAGGTTCTTTATAGTTCTTTTAGGGGGAAAAAAAGCTTTATGGAAATACAATTCACATACCATACAATTTACCCATTTGAAGTATTCTAAATATATGCAACTATCTCTACAATCAAACTAAAATATTTTTGTCCCCCCAAAAGAACCCTCATATCTATTATTAGTCAGTCCCTTCTCTCTCTGCCCATCCTCCCACCCTAAGAAACCACTAATCTGTTTTTGTCTATGGATTTGCCTATTCTGGGTATACCATATAAATGAAGTCATATAATATGTGGCCTTTTTTGCCGGGCTTCTTTCATTTATGTTTTCAAGATTCATTCATGTTGTAGCCTTAATTAGAATTTCCTTCCTTTTTAAGACTGAAAAATATTTCATGTTATAGATTATACCACGTTTGGTTTACCTATTCATTTATCAGTTGATGGACATCTGGGTTGTTTCTACTTTTTAGCTATTGTGAATAATGCTGCTGTGTCTATTTGTGTACAAGTTTTGGTGTATATTTTATGTTTTTAATTCTCCTGGGTATATATCTAGGAGAGGAATTGCTGTGTCTTATGGTAACTCTGTGTTTAATAGTTTTGTAACTGCCCAGGTTTTTCACAGTGGCTGCACCATTTTACATTCCCAACAGCTGTGATTGAGGATTCCGGTTTCTCTACATCCTCACCACTCCTTGCTGTCTCTTTGTTTGTAGCCATCCTGAGGGGTGTAAAGTAGTATCTCAGTATGGTTTTGATTTGTATTTCCCTGATGGCTATTGATTTTGCCATCTTTTCGTGTGTTTATTGGCCATTTGTATGTCTTTGTTAGAGAAATGTCTGTTTAAATCCTTTGCCCATCCTGTTTAGTTGTGATGTCTTTTTATTGTTAACTTAGAAGAGTTCTTTATACTTTGTACGCGTTTTAAATATAGACAAACCTGGTATTGGTTTAGTGACTTTGAAGCCATATAGACTTAACCAAATTTTAGCAGTTGGATGTTCAGACTTTCTTTAAATTAATATAAACATAATAATGTCTAGAGGGTAGGGTGCTTCACTTAACTCTTGAACAGCTTTTCCTGATCCACCTTTTAAGAGAGTTTGCTGGAGTTTTTGTGAGGCTCTTTCCACATAAATCTCCCCCTCCTCTCTTGCTATATTCGGAAATACGAAAAATTGAGTTTGTTGAAAATTTATTAGTATGGTATACCACTTGATGGCACTGTTGCATCAAGAACATCAACATTGTGAAAAGCATTTGGATGTCGATTTCAGAGTAAATGACCGCAGTCTTTTGTATATTTCACGATCTTTGAGTCACCATCTGCTCTAGTGTTTCCTACAAAGAAAATCCTTTGTATTCTTTAATTGACTGGTAACAGTGCTTTCTTACATTTATTTTTTTCCTAAGCATTTTTGAACACACAAAATTAGTAACTTTCAACAGTTAAATTATTTAGATTTTTAAAGAGAAATAAAAGCTGGACATTTCTTTTAGAAAACTGATTGATTACGAGATAAAAACCTTTAAAAATCACTCCCTCCCTCCCATAGTAACAAATGTATGTTTCTTCATTCCTGTTATTACTTGTACTTAGTAACTGGATGTTTACTAACTTGATGATAATTAACTACTAGGAGGATATTTAAATGTGTGATTCAGGAGACCTTGAGAGTATAAGCATTGTTTTATTATTGTGTAAGAAAAAAGCATTCTCTTAAATAGTTCACTCATTAACTCTTGGTAAAATAATTATCACTCTCTTAGAAGATTATAAAATTCAGTTTTCAGCCTTGAGTGGTGTGGTTCAGTTGGTTGGGGAATCATCTCGCAAAGCAAAAGGTTGCTGCTGGTTCCATTCCTGGTCAGAGCACATGCCTGGGTTTGGGTTTGGTCCTCGATCAGATCACGGCATGTATGAGAGACAGCAGCAGTTCAGTGTCTCACATCAGTGTTTCTCTCCCACTCATTCTCCCTCCATTCCCCTCTCTCTAAAAATAAATAAATATCTTTTCTAAAAATTCAGTTTTCTAAGGAGGATATAAGTTTATTTTCTAATTTACTTTCAGAAAAGTCAAAATATACTTAGCTTAAATTTTAACAGAAATTTGCTCTTTATGATGATTAAAATTTTCTAGTTTTATGTTAAATAAATTTAATGTGACCAGAATTTAGCACTCCATTTTTTTTAGGCTTGCATTTGTAGGAAGGTAGAAAAGACAAAGCACATTTGTACAGGACTAACATTGAGAAACTATATTACATTATTACAACATGAAGGATTTTATTTTGTGAAGTAATGAATGAAGTCATAGAACTTGAAGATTTAAATAGGGCAGGATGACATTTAATTTCAACTATTTAATTGTAAAGTACGATGGAAAAAGGAATTTTAGAAACTTGTTCGTTTGAGAAGGATGTGTTGAGTTCAGTGGGGTAGAGGATTCTGAGAGAATGGAATATCTTAACTTCCATGTGGCTCATGGCAAAAGAAACAAAAACCTGGAAAGGTTTAAAAGAGTTTGGACCTTCCAGGGAATCCTTAAACTATTTTTAAAATCTCTACTGAAGTTGAAAACACTTACCTGTATTGTTAGTGCACTATTGGCAGCCTGAATGGATAACACAGATTGCTTTACTTTGTGTGTGTGTGTGTAATATTTGTTGCTTTACTTTAAATAGCTGTATCTACCTTTGTTTTGGGGCTGGGAGTAAGCTTTGAAGTAGATTTGGCTAATTTGAAAAAGAAAAAAATGTGTAAGTGCCAAGGAAAAGAAGAAAAAAAATGACCTAGTGAACAATTTTTTGATGCCAAGTTATAATTTCAAATTTGATTGAAAAATATATTGTATGAGGGGGGATTTAGAAAAAAACCACAATTTATTTATAAAAAATTCTGTATTCTTACATGTTTAATCTGAAGTCACCTTCAAAGCACTCTCCATTTGATGCAGTGCAACTATCGAGACTTTTTTTTCCCATTGCTCAAAACAGTTTTTGAACTCCCTGATTTTGATGCCTTTTAGTGCTTCTGATGTTTTTTGTTTCACGTCTTCTACATCAGCAAAACGTTTCCCTTGAGGACTTTTTTCTTCTGGGGAAACAAAAAAGTCATTTGGGGTGAGGTGAAAGGGAGGATGAGGCATGGGGGTCATGCTGTTTTTGGTCAGAAACTGCTGAATACTCAGCAAGGTGTGGGCAGGTGCGTTTGTAAATCACCCATCATGAAATGGGTAAATGTGTTGAAAGAGCCTTCAAAAAAAAATTTACCGAAACTGAATGCAGCCTCTCACAACAATATTAGCTGGTACACTGATACAGATGGGAAATATATATACCATCAGAAGGGAAAACTATGATTATTTCATTAATTCCATGAAAGGTATTTGAAAAATGAGCTTTTTTGTTTGATAAAATATAAAATTTTATCTAGTTTAGTATTGTTAAAAAATAGGATGACATTTTCTTAATATGGTGGTGAATAGACTAAAAGCTAACAGTAAACTTGTGAGATACCAGAGACATTTTTCTATCAAGTGTTATTGAGCACCTGCTATGATTTAGGCATGTTTTGAGAACTGATAAACTGTCTCCTATGGAGCTTACATTCTAGTGGGGAAGGGTGACAAACAAGACAATAAATGTAAAATAAATTACATGTTAGAAGGTGATAGATTCTTTTTTAAAAATAACAGTTCAGGGTACAGGGATTGAGAGAGGTGGGGTTGGATAGATTTGCAGTTTCCATGGAGCATTCACAATGGGTCTCAATGAGGGGGTGCCTCTGGGGCTAAGACTTGCTTCCTGAGGAAGTAAGCAGTGGGAATGGATACTTGGGGAACTATCAGTGAGAGCAGCCAGTAGTGGAGGCTCTGAGGTAAGGGCTTGCTGGCTGTGTTGAGAATTAATTAGGGAGGGGCCCATGGCACACAGCCGTGAGCAGAAGACAATAGTAGATGAAGTCATATCGGTTAATGAAGTCACAGAACTATCTGAAAGATTTATACCTTAAGTCTCCTAACTCCTGGTATATTGTTCTTTGTTATCCTGTGACCTTAACTCTCATATCTTAATTTTTCTGACCTGTAGTAGGGGCAGTTGGAAGCTATGAACCTTAGCACAGGTTTAAACTCCTCTTTGACAATTGATTATGAGTGGAGAAAGAAAGAATTAAGACCTAATATTCTAACAACATAAATATATTAAAATATAATATTCTAAGTGAAGTTTGAAAATTTAGAAAGTAAATTTGGTATTAGCATGAATCCTGTTATGCAAGAACATTAAATGTTTGTTTGCCCTAGGCTTTTTTTTTTTTTTTTTTTGCGCAATAGCAGACATTCATAAAATTATTACATATTTATGAGAGTATCTTACAGTAGTATATCATTTTTGTAATATCATCAAGGAATAATGTGGCCCACATATGTGCATTTTCTGTGTGACAGGAGTATAATCTTCAATTGATAAAACTTATAAAAAATTTTAAAAAATTAAAATAAAATTTACCATTAAATGTTTTGATTTAAATCTTTACATAATAGATTATACTTTTCACTGTTTCTTTAAAGGGTATGATGCATTCAAAAAACTTACTGAGTTACCTACTGTAGAGCCGCCATGTTGTTTACTTGGCTCAGCATCTGTTCCTTTATTTCTGAAACAGTGATTGTAATGTCCACCTCATGGGATCAACAAGTTAAATAATGATGTATGGTAGATGCCTTGGACAGGGTCTGGCACATTTAAGGATTAAATAAATGGTAGTTTTTTAAAGAAATTTTAATGGTCAAACAGAAATAGAAAGTTTTTGAGGCACTTAGACATACATGAATTTGAGCACTTTCCTCTTCTTGACTCCCTTCCTTCCTGCCTCCTTTCCTTCCTTCCCCTCTGCCTTCTTCCCCTCCCCCCTCTGCCTCCTCCTCCTCCTTCCCCTCCCTTCCTTCTCTTTTTCTTAGTTTCTTTCATCAGTTGTTGCTCCACTTACTTATGCATTCAGTTGGTTGATTCTTATATGTGCCCTGACCAGGGATCAAACCCTCAACCACGGTATATCAGGATCGACCCCACCTTTCAAATTTTATCTGCATTCTTTCTTCCTTCACTATGTTCCTTCATCCAGCTAAGGCTTAATCTGTTCATGCTGGGAGTTTTCCAGATCCAGTTCTAAGCCTTTCATTGTATACAGACTTTTCTCTTATGGTCAAATCATTTTAATGAATTATCTACAGTGGAAATTCAGGGATAATTAAAACTTACAGGATTATTTGTTAGTGTTCTAAATGTCTGATTCAGGCTGTGCTCCCTTCCTCAGTGTCAGCGTCCATTACTTACTACTGTCAGTGCAGCTATTTTATTAGTTCCTCACTGCTTCTTATCTTTAGCATCTGATCTGCGGAGTGTTGAATCATTGGATAACCAAGTTTTATAAAATAATATCTATGGCAGGAATAAAAAGTAAATTTTAGCTTGTGTGTTGATTCTGATTGGTAGTGCCTGCCTGGACTGCTGCGTTAAGCAAGATTCTGGAGTGGCATCCAAGTTTGATGAGAAAGTACTGTGATAATGAAAAGGGGTTGGCAGCATGAGTAACCACATATTTGCTATTTATTGTCTTAAGTAAGAGTAAATGGGTTCTATAGTGCATAAAATCTGTAAGTTAGTATGTGAGTTTGTGATAAGATTTTTGACCCTTAGACGCCTTTTTGATTATTGGTTACTCTTTTACTTTAGACATCAAGGTTTTCAAATAACTTATCCATGGATAAGTAAAGGAAATGGTTTAAAAGGATTCTTGTTTTGCACTATTTAAATTAATTTGTTTACTCAGTAATTATGTGATTAAAAGTTTAGCCTATGTAAAAACTTAGTTTTTTTCTTCACTTGATACTTGATACTTTATCAAAAATTATGTACTAAGTACAATTGCAAATGTGTGATAAGGCACTGAATGGAAAATACCTGATTATTAATAAGCTTTTACAAGGCAAATTGAATTTCTGTGTGCTTCATTATGATGGCGATAAATAGGCATGTCTGTATGATTATTAGTTTTTATAATTATTTGTGAATATATCTGAGGATGTTTAAATTTTTAACTGAATTATTTTTGGTGTGTTTCCTTTTACACATATCAATATAACTTTTGCAGGTTGGATTTGCTACCATTTTATGCAAGATTGGTTGCTACATTGCATCCCTGCATGTCTGATGTAGCAGAGGATCTTTGTTCCATGCTGAGGGGGGATTTCAGATTTCATGTATGTATTTAAGCATTTATTTTGTAATTTTTATGTATATATATACTTAAAAGTTGAGTGAGGATTCTTTAGTTTAAGAATATGATTACTATATTGGTAAGCATAATTTTGAAATTTGTTAGTGATATAACAGTTCAGAATATAGATCTTCTAAATTTTTTAAATGTAAATTTACTCAACAGAGGTTGAAATGATTAAGTGGTAGTGCAATTTGGAGGTGAGCTGTTGCTCCAGTGTAGGTACTGCACTTTTTGCTTTTGTAAAGGAAAAACAAATTTCCAAGGTCAAGACAGCCAGTAGGCCTCATTGGTGTTCCCAGAAGAAACATGGGATTTGGCCATGATGAGTCAGGGAGCAGTGCCTATAGGATGCCTGTTTAGATGTTGGGGGTCCAAATGTTTGGGGCACATGAGGCTCCACAAATGGTGTGAGCTCAGTGAATGCTTTTGTAGCCCATGTTTTTATTGATTCTTGCGTTTAGAATCTTTACCTTGGATGGTGGTGAATTCTTTAAAGAGTACCACCTGGTTAAGTACCAGGGACCTGTTACCAGACAACTTCCTTCTCTTTCTGGTCTCAGGAGTCTTAATGGATTGCATGTTAGTGATTATTCAAAACCCACCTTACCGTCATTTTGTGTAGGTGTTAAGTTTCAAATATAGTCATGAAAGGAGTAAAATGATATCTTAAAGGTTACTAAAAGTTATACACTGGTAGACTTTGAAAAGACATGAAATATATGTGTTTATGTTATCCAATGGAAACATTGTGTTTACAAAATTTAGCTTTATAGCAATTGCTTGGAATGCAAATAAATGTTTGCTCTGCTCAATATGCGCTTTACTGCAGTTGGTTTGCTCAGGTCAGTATTGTTGAGCACTCAGAACAATTCCTGAGGTTAAGAATCTCACTATGTAGTTGGGGAGATAAGGCATAAACACTCATAAAAGCAAGAGAGAAATAAAAAAATTAAACCCTATATTTGATATTGAAAGAAATTGCATACTTAATTGCCAAATGACTTGTTTGAGAGGGAGTGCCTTGAGTTCAGAGGAAGGAGAAAGTATCAGTCTATCTCTAAAGGCTTCTTACCATAGGTGTTTAAGATTTTTCTGGGTCAGCTTTTGCCAAAGTATATTTCAGATTTTCATAGTATTAAGTAAGTAAGGGCAGGTTTCTATGTTTAAAGAAGTTCAGAAACACTGAGGTCAAGAAAGCTTTAATAGGGTAACGTGCACCATGAACCTTCTGGAGATGGTTAAATATGTAGTCACTCAAAGAACACGTTGATATACTCATTCATTTGAGAGAGAGGGTGGAGGCTGGGGAGAGAAACATTAATCGGTTGCCTCCTGTATGTGCCTTGGTATACAGGACAACACTCGAACCACATGAACCGCTTAGCCAGGGCCAGAAGTCATGATATTCTTGTTAATATATTTAATCTCTTCATACAACAAGAGACTGTTTTACTAGCAAACAGTATAACTGTATTGTATTTAGTTATATGTATACACTACACCCTCAACCAAATCCAAAATTAAAACAGAAGTTGCTGCACCAAGTGTAATTTGTGCTTTTGGTGAGAAGCTTAAAATTAAAGAAAAGTCTATTCATGTAATCTTCCCCTCCTACTTCTGAAAATTGGGATGGGAGTTGAGGGAATTAGCAGTTTTTGTTATTGATTGTAACTAGAAGAATATCAATTCTAGGAGTATATTTTGGCAACTACTGTTCCCAGTGGAAAAAAGAAAGGGCACTTGAGGTCATCTACTGTTTATTTTTAAGTATATTTTATTGATTATATTGTTACAGTTTTCCCATTTCTTTCCCTATAACTCCCCTCCTCCCTGTACCCCCATTCATACTAGCAATCCTTCCCCCGCCCCCCCCCCCCCCTTAATTCATGTCCATGGGTCATACATGTAAGTTCTTTGGCTTCTCCATTTCCTATACTATTTTTTGATCATCATCTTTTTCTTAGGTAAGTCCCTTTAACATTTCATATAATAAGGGCTTGGTGATGATGAACTCCTTTAACTTGACCTTTTCTGGGAAGCACTTTATCTGCCCTTCCATTCTAAATGATACCTTTGCTGGATAGAGCAATCTTGGATGTAGGTTCTTGCCTTTCAAGACTTGGAATACTTCTTTCCAGCCCCTTCTTGCCTCTAAGGTTTGTTTTGAGAAATCAGCTGATAGTCTTATGGGAACTCCTACTTTTTCCAGGATCTTTCCTTCCTCACCCCCAAATCTGTGCACTTTGCCAATGACTTTTTATTAGGCTAAAAATATGCTTAACAACTCTCACCCTTACATGAAAATAAAATAATAGCAACAAGAAATTTCTCTCAACCGCCCCCTACTCATTCTCTTTTATTTTCTTCTTGCTTGAATTTCTTAAAGTATACTTGTCTCTTCTGCTGACACTTATCCGTTGTTCTACCATCAGAGACCACCAGTGTCTGTCTAATCGCCTTATGCTAGTTGATGTTTCTGCAGATTCTAAACCCCTGGACTCTTCTGCTTTTTAGGAAACTGTCATTCTGGCTCTACCACATGCTAGCGTTGTAACTTTGGCCAAGTTACTTAAGTGCTCTAAACCTCAGTTTCCTTGCCTATTAAATGAAGATAATAATTGTATCTTTTAAAATAAGATTGTTAACCATCCTCTGCTAGTTGTTTTGCTGGGCCCATAAAATAAGATTGTTCTTATGAATTAAATGAGATAATGTATGTAAAGTTGATCACACATTTCCCGAACACATATAGCATTATAATAATAATCCTTCTCTACCACCACTTTCTCCTAGTTTTTTTTAAATTAATTTATTTTTATTGTATTTTTTCCATTACTTTTTAGCCCCCTTATATGCTCCCCACCCCAGTCACCACACTGTTGTCCACGTCCATGAGTCCCTTTTCCTTTTTGTTCAGTCCCTCCCCACTACATTCCTCTGACTGTGCCTTAACTGTCATCCTGCTCTCCATCTGTGAGTCTGTCTCTATTTTGCTTGTTAATTCAGTTTGTTCATTAAATTCCACATAGGAGTGAAATCATATGGTATTTGTCTTTCTCTGACTGGCTTATTTCACTTAGCATAATGTTCTCCAGGTCCATCCATACTGTTGCAAAGGGTAAAATTTTCTTTATTGCGACCAAATAGTATTCCATTGTGTAAATGCCCCATGGTTGTTTTGTCCACTCATCTACTGGTGGACACTTGGGCTGCTTCCATATCTTGGCAATTGTAAGTAACTCTGCAGTGAACATAGGGGACTTATTTCTTTCAAATTAGTGTTTTGGGTTCCTTCAGATATACTTCCAGAATTTGGATTTTTGGGTCAAAAGGCAGATCCATTTTTAACTTTTTGAGGTATCTCCATACTGCTGTCCACTGTGGCTGCAGCAATGTGTATTCTGACCAACAGTGCAAAAGAGTCCCCCTTTTTCCACATGCTCGCCAGCATGTTGTTTGTTGATTTATGATGATAGCCATTCTGACAGGTGTGAGATGATTCCTCATTGTGGTTTTAATTTACATTTCTTTGATGATTAGTGATGTTAAGTGTCTTTTGATATGTCTGTTGGACATCTTTATGTTCTCTATGTAGAAGTGTCTATTCAGGTCCTTTGCCCATATTTTAATTGGGTTGTTTGTTTTTCTCATGTTGAGTTTTGTACTTTCTTTATAAATTTTGGATATTAACCTCTTATCAGATGTATGGGCTAATAGGTCCTCCTATTCTGTGGGTTTTCTTTTTATTTTGTTTATGTTTTCCTTTGCTGTGCAAAAACTTTTTAGTGTGATGTAGTCCCATTTGTTTATTTCTTTTGTTTCCCTTGCCTGGTGAAATATATCTGATAAAATATTGCTATGAGCTATGTCCAAGATTTTGCTGCCTATGTTTTCTTCTAGGACTTTTATGGTTTTGGGTCTTAATATTTAATCTCTACTCCACTTTGAATTTATTCTTGTGTGTGCTGTAAGAAGGTTGTCTAGTTTCCTTTTTCTACACGTGTCTGTCTAATTTTCCCAACACCATTTATTGAATAAACTATCTGTAGCCCACTGTATGTGCTTGCTTCCTCTGTTGAATATTAATTGACTATAAAAGTGTAGGTTTATTTCTGGGCTCTCTACTCTGTTCCATTGATCTATGCATCTGTTTTTATGCCAGTACCATGCTGTTTTTATTACTGTAGCCTTATAGTATAGTTTGATATTAGGTAGCATGATTCCTCCAACTTTGTTCTTTCTCAGGATCAGTGTTGCTATGTAGGGCCTTTTGTGGTTCCATATAAATTTTTGAAATACTCGTTCTAGTTCTGTGAAATATGTTGTTGGGATTTTGTTAGAAATTGGATGAATCTGTAGATTGCTTCGGGTAGTATGGACATTTTAACAATGTTAATTCTTCCTATTCCATGAACACTATATGTGCTTCCACTTATTTGTGTCTTCTCCAGTATCTATCTTTTAGTGTCTTATAATTTTCCGAGTATAGATCTTTTACATCCTTGGTTAGGTTTATTCCTAGGTATTTCCTTCTTTTTCAAGCAATTGTGAGTGGGATTGTTTTCTTAATTTCCCTTTCTGTGAGTTCATTATTGGCATATAAAAATGTAGCTGATTTTTGTATATTGTATCCTGCTACTTTGCTGAATTCATTTATCAATTCTGGTAGTTTCTTGGTGGGATCTTTGGCATTCTCTATGTACAGTATCATGTCATCTGCAAATAAAGACAGTTTTACTTATTCCTTTCCAATTTGGATGCTTTTAATTTCTTCTTCTTGTCTGATTGCTGTGACTAGGACTTACAATACTGATTTGAATAAGAGAGGTGAAAGGGGGCATCTCTGTCTTGGTCCCCATCTTAAGGGGAACACTTGTAGTTTTTGCCCTTTGAGTATGATGGTGGCAGTTGGTTTGTCACATATGGCCTTTATTATGTTTAGGTACCTTCCCTCTAGACCCACTTTGCTGAAAGTTTTTATCATAACTGGGTGTTTGATTTTATCAAATGCTTTTTCTGCATCTATTAATATGATCATGTGGTTTTTTTCCTTCATTTTGTTTATGTGGTGAATCTTATTTATTGATTTATGAATGTTACACCAACCTTACATTCTGAGAAGATATTCCACTTGATTGTGGTATATGATCTTTTTGATGTATTGCTGTATTCAGTTTCCATTTTGTTAAGGGTTTTAGCATCTATGTTCATCAGGGATATTGGCCTATAATTTTCTTTCTTTGTAGTGTCTTTATTTAGTTTTGGAATTAGGATAATGCTAGCCTTGTAAAATGAGCTTGGGAGCTTTCCCTCCTCTTGAAATTTTTGAAATAGTTTGAGAAGGATACATGTTAGTTCTTTTTGGATGTTTGGTAATATTCACCTGTGAAGCCATCTCGTCCAGGGTGTTTGTTTTGTTGTGAGTTTTTTTTATTACAAGTTTTTTTGTTGTTTTGTTGTTGTTTTTACTGATTCAGTTTCACTGGGTGTCATCTATTTAGAGACTCTGATTTTTCTGATTTAGTTTTGGAAGATTGTATGTTTCTAGGAATTTATTTCATCCAGGTTGCCCAGTTTGTTGGCATATAGTTGTTTATAATATGCAATAGAAATACAATCCTTTGTATTTCTTTGATATTAGTTATTTTTCCTCTTTCATTTATGATTTTACTTATTTGGGTCCTCTTTTTTTCTTGCTGAGTCTGGGTAAAAATTTGTCAATCTTGTTTATCTTTTAAAGAAAACAGCTCTGGGATTCATTGATCTTTTATATCATTTTTTAGACTCTTTTGTTTATTTCTGCTCTGATCTTAATTATTTCCTTCTACTCACTTTGGGCTTTGTTTGTTGTTCTTTTTCAAATTACTCTTAAGTGTAAAGTTAGATTGTTTGAGCTTTTTCTTGTTTTTTTGAGATAGGCCTATAATGCTGTGAATTTCCCTCTTAGGATTGCTTTCCCTGTGTCTCACTGATTTTGGATTGTTGTGTTCTTTAATTTGTTTTAAGGTATCTTTTGATTCCTTTCTTGATCTCTTTGTTGACACATTCATTGTTTAGTAACATGTTATTAAGTTTCCATGTCTTTGTGTATTTTTCAGTGTTCTTGTGAATGATTTCTAGTTTTATAGCATTGTGGTCAGAGAAGATGCTTGATATGATTTCAGTCTTGAATTTATTGAAGTTTTTTGTGTCTTAACATGTGGTCTATCTTAGAAAATGTTCCATATGCATTTGAAAAGTATATATACATTCTGTTGCTTTGGGGTGAAACACTCTGAAGATACCAGTTAAATCCATTTTTTGTAGTGTCTTGTTAAGTCCTTGTTGATTTTCTGCCTAGATCTATTAGTTGAAATCAATTGGGGTGTTTAAAATCCCTGCTTATGACTATATTTCTGTTGATCTCTCCCTTTATGTCCTTCAAGATTTGCTTTACATATTTAGGTGCTCCTGTGTTGGATGCAGAAATGTTTACTAGGGTTGTTTTCTTGTTGGATTGTTCCCTTTATCATGTGTGTCGTCCTTTATCTCTTACTATAGTCTTGGTTTTAAACTCTATTTTGTTCGATAAAAGTGTTGTTACTCCAGCTTTTTTTTTTCTTTCCATTTGCATGAAATATCTTTTTCCATCCCTTTACTTTTAGTCTGCATGTATCTTTTACTCTGAAGTGGGTCTCTTGGAGACAACATTTCTATGGGTCTTGTTTTCATATCCATTTAGCTACCTTATGTCTTTTGGTTGGAGCATTTAAGCTGTTTACATTTAAGGTGATTTTTGATAGACACATATTTAGTGCCATTTTATTGTTAGACTTCTCTTCTGTTTTGGGGTTTTTTTTTCCATTCTTTCTTCTTCTTTGTAAAGCAAGCCCTTTAACGTTTATTTCAGTACTGGCTTGGTGTTAACAAACTCTTTTTACTTTTTCTTGTCCAGAAAGCTCCTTATTTCTCCTTCGATTTTAAATGATAGCTTTGCTGGGTATAGTTGCCTTGGTTGTAGGTCCTTGCTTTTCATCACCTTCAATATTTCATGCCATTGCCTCTGGCTCGAAATGTTTCTGTTGAGAAATCAGATGACGGTGTAATTGGTGCTCTCTTGTAGGTAACTACCTGCTTTTCTCTTGGAGCTTTTAGGAATCTCTCCTTGTTTTTAAGCCTTGTCATTTTAATTATGGTGTGTCTTGGTATAGGCCTCTTTGGGTCCAACTTGTTTGGGACTCTCTGAGCTTCCTGGACTTGTATGTCTTTTTCCTTCACCAGATTTGGGAAGTTTTTGGACATTATTTCTTCAAATAGGTTTTCGATCCCTCACTCACTCTCTTCTCCTTCTGGTATTCCCGTGATGTGGATGTTGTTACAGTCCATGTTGTCACAAAGGTTACTTAAGCTCCCCTCATGTAAAAAATTTGTTTTTCTTCTTGCTGCTCTGCCCGAGTGTTTTTTTCCCTACCTTGTCTTCCAAATCACTGATGTGATCCTCTCCTTCATCTAACCTACTGTTTATTCCTTCCAGTGTATTATTTATTTCAGATATTGCATTCTTTATTTCTGACTGGTCCTTTTTTATGGTTTCTATGTCTTTTTTTCATGCTATTGAGTATCCTTATAATCAGTACTCTAAACACTATCTGATAAATTGATTGCCTCAATACTCTCTAGTTGTTTTTCTGTTGAATTCTCTTATTTCATTTGGGTCCTGATTCTTTATTCTCCAGTTTGGGCTGTCTCTTTGTATTTGTTTCTGTGTATTAGGTTTCTGTGTATTGTGTATCTGCAAGTCTCTGGTGCAGACCTAAGTCGACTCTGCCTGTGCCTTGCCCTAAGCAACGTGTTTGGAGCAACGCACAATCCACAGCTTGTGGCTCCCTCTACTGGCCTTGTGTTTGTGCACAATGAACCAGGCTGTGCAACAAGGCTGGCTTTAATGGCACCAGGCCTGCTGGATCTGCTTCGGCCTGTAGGCTTTCTGTAGTGTTCATCAGTGAATGTCTGCCAGCTGTAGTCCTGCACAGCAGGGCTTAAGACAGGGTGAAGCCACTTGGTGGGTATTGCTCTGCCTGAGCAAGATGGCTTCAGCAGTATGGGGGATGACTCAGTGTAGGGATTATGGTGGCTCTTCCTTCAGTTCTCTCCCCAGAACCAGCAGCCCCAAACTCTCCTTGTGTGTCTCTAGTCAGCTCTGCCTTTCCTCTGCCAGAGCCCAGGGTAAGTGTCTGCAAACGGAATTTTGTGCATTTGCCCTGTAAGATGCTCTCTGAATCTCCTGCTGTCTCTCCCTGGACAGAAAACCTGCTGTTTTTCACTGCCATGTGTTATTTGGGTTCCTTTCACAGTTCTGGTGCTGTAGCTGGGGAGCCCAGCTTGGTTTAGACCCCATGCTCTTCATGGGGAACACCCTGGCTCCTGAAATGTCATTTCAGCACTTCAGCTGCAATCCATGGGAGCCCAGCCTGCCCTCTTGTGCCTCCTCTGAACTCCCTGCCAGTCATGTTGTGGTGAAGTGGCTTCCTTTGTCTGTCGGTAGTTAGAAGGCTTCTCTCCAGCTAGTGTTCAGTTGGTTATTCAGGATGATTTTTCTATAATTTACTTGTAATTCCACTTTGGTCCTGGGAGGACTTTAGTGTAGCTTCCACTTATTCCTCTGCCATTTTGGGTCCAAATTTCTCCTAATTCTTACTTGTGACTACCATTCTCAATATCCTTTGCTGTTTTTTTCTAGCTGAGTTTACGTGTTAGTGTTCCCCAGACTTTCTTCCTTCACCTGCCTTTTTTACGGAATATGTTTTACCTGGGGCTCAGTTAACAGCTATTTCCCAGCAATCTCCAGTACATATTTAAACCCCTCTTCTGGTGCCTAATTAGTTCTCATGTACTTATGAACATAGCTAAATATGTTCATAAACTCAATTTCTTCTCAAAAATGTCTTTATCCTTCTCTTATATCCACTTCTATATTTTTCCTGTAAATTTGCAATATATTTTATCTGATCACTAAGAGAAATACCTCAATTTTTTGCTCCTCTGACATTTAGGGTCAGATATTTGGTGACCAGTGATCACCAAATTCTATTGATACCATCTTCTAAAATACCTCCTCAGATCTAGGGTCTCCTCTTCATACCCAGTGCTGTTGCCTTTCATTTTCCATAGCTTGAATTATGAGGAAGCTTTTTAACCAGGTGTCCCCATCTCTGCCTTCTCTCTAGCTCTATCATGTTGTCAAAATCTGATTGTATTTGTCCTCTGCTTAAGAATCTCACCTGAGAAATAAAGCTGATTAGCAAAACTGTATTAAACACATATAATAGTCAAATAAATTATAGTATTCTAGCTCAAAAGATTTGGTCATTTGACTGACAGAGTAGTAAAGCTAATAGAAATGAGAAATCATTCACATATACTGTGACTGAAATTTGGAGAAGGAATTTGGCAATATGTTTCAAGATCCTTAGAGGCATTCGTACATTGGACAACTTGAAGAATCTGTCGTGACAATCATATACCCCCAAAGCTTTATTGACATCATGAACTGTAATAGGGGGGAAAAAAGGGAAAATAATCTAAAAGCCCAACAATGGATTTAGAAAATGATACAGAGCTTTTGAAAGTGGTATTTACCAAACAGTTTTCATATCATAGAGAAAGTACTTTAAGGAAAAAGCAAACTATAAAATTTTACACATAATAAACTTATGATTGTGTTAAAATGTCTAAAGAACGAATTGGATATGAATATGTTAGCAGTGACTGTCTTTGAACAGTGAGAAATACTTTTTCTTTTCTGGTTGTCTGTGTTCTCCAGATTTTCAGCAGAGTCTACCTTTTTGATAATGGAAGGGACAACTTTTATATAAAGTTAAGCAAATCACCCTCAATGATTGACATTTTAAAAATTAGTGTTCTTTTAGCTTTTTCAGTGAGCCTCTCAGTAAAATAATTAACTACATATCCCAATATAGGTATATTTATTTATAAATTACATGCCTTTGCAATTGTACCAAATATTTTATGCACATTATAAAATACAGAAAGGCACATTGAAAAGTATGATAGAAAGACAAAAACATAATAGAAGTATAGATGTCGCAAAATTTCTTTTTTCCACACCCCAAAAGATGAGAAGAGTCTTTCCTACCCAACTTTGGAGATCAGTAGTCCATAGGATAAAAAAGTTTTTTTTAAGGAAAATTTACTTATTTATAGACTAAGCGTTTAGCCTATAGTAGATTTCATGAAAAATTATTTGAATAATTACAAGAATAAAGTTTATGTAAAACAAAACGAGCAAATTATGGAGGGCAGAAAGTATAATGTCTACTTGGATGATGTTTGGAGGTGGGAGGGTTCTTTCTATAAGGGAATAATGAATGATAAGCCTCAGAAATTTTTACTTGTTGTATGTTGACATATCTGAAGAGTTTTTATTAATGCATATGAATTTAGTTATTAAATTAATCTCAATTTCAGCTGTCATTAATAAATGAGCTGTAAGCACCATTTTTGCTAAAAGATGATTGGTTATATAAGTAAAATCTTATGAGACATTATTGAACTAAAACATATATAAAAATTACACGTTGTGCCCTGGCTGGTGTGGCTCAGTGGATTGAGCACCAGCCTGCAAACCAGAGGGTCGCCAGTTCGATTCCCAGTCAGGACACATGTGTGGGTTGCAGGCAGGATCCCCAGCTGGGGATGTGTGAAAGGCAACTACACATCGATGTTTTTCTCCCTCTCTTTCTCCTTCTCTTCCCCCTCTCTAAAACTAAGTAAATAAAAATTAAAGAAAATTATACATTATTAATTCATTTGTGTTTACTTTTGCAGAAGTGTTTTGACAAATCTTTTGATCAAAAGGAGTCAGCAAATGATACTGGAAAATATTGAATGAGGAGAATAAATTAGTCTTTTTTTTTAAATAAGTTACAGTCTCTTGAAAAGCCTTTTTTTTTAATCTGAAAATGAGGCAATTAAATAATTGATTTCTAATAACTTCACTTAAAAATTCTGTAATTTTGTCATGTTAGTTTGATTGTACCTCCTTATCCGCAATGTTTAAGAGTAATTGTGGATAATACACTATGTTACATGTTTTGAAAGCTGTAATGTACAGTAATACTTAAAATTGTATCATACTCCATAACAGTAGTTAAGAGCTTGTGTATCCAGAATCACCCAAGAAGATTTTTAAAAACATGTATATGTATTTCCCAGCCCTAATCCCCCTAACTATTCAGCTTCAGTATATTGTTTCTGAAATACTTCTTTATATGTTCTTTGTTTCTACATTACTTTAACCCTAAAGTAAATAAGATAACATAAAAAATAAGGACGTGATTTAGAAGATACAAAATATATAAAGTAGAAAGAAGACAATTTCATCACTTAGAAGTAAATTCCAGTAATATTTTAGTATATTTTCTTTACCTTTATCCCTCTGTAGTTTATATTGTATATTATAATTTTTCATTACTTATTTCTCATGCAGAAGCATTTTACAGTGTCATTCGAAGCACTCCTTAAACATCATTTTAAAGATTGTATAATCTTTTGCTCTGTACATTACTTGCTTAGCATCAAGTGAAGTATAGTTGTCATTACCACCACAATCATCATCATTCTTATCTTTATTCTTAATTTACCAAATGAGCCAACAGGTTCACAGAATTTACATGAATTGTCCGAATACAGGTACCCTCAAAAAATTGCACAGAATGACCTTAAGGGCTTAGATGTTCTAAACATAGATCTTTTATTCTTTCATCACTGCAGTATATATGGAAACATTAAGCATTTTCATTTATTTGTTTACTCAGTAAATATTTAGTGTCCATGTATTAATGATACAAATATACAAACATAGATTAAATTTATAGTAGCTAATACTTGACTCTTGTGGTCTGGGTAGTTATGGTTTGGTACATGTGCTTTACATGTACCAATTCACTTTAAGACTCACACCACCCCTACGAAGCATGTTACTTTTATTCCATTACACAGATAAGAAATAGAGGCATAGACTTTAAGTAACAGCTAGTAAAATGATAGAACTGGGATTTAAACCCAGCAAATATGGCCCAGGATCCATATTCTTAATCTATCCTGGCAGTTCACAAACTAAGAAAAATTAATGAGATTTTTTATATGCAGTGCTTATCAGACATATTTGTGAAAAGGTCTTTATAAAGACTGTATTTTAAATTGCAAGGCTAAAACAGTCAAGTTTATTCAATATAATTTTTTAATATTAGAAACTAAAATCTAGTTAATTCTATTTTTTCTATTTATCTCTAGTTCCAAAGTTATTTTGAATACCTTAATGATGTGATTAAAATAAAGTTCTGTAAGTTGAATTTTTGTGATTTTTATTTTTAATTGATACAATTTTATTGGAGCTTTAAATTAAATACAATTATGGTGAGCTCTGATTTTTTCTTTTAAATGAGTAAATAGTTTTGTTTAAAAATTATCCCTGAAGATCTAAAAAGTCTAAAAACTTACTTCTGCATGCTATAGAATCTACATTCTTAAAAATGAAGATGATAGCCCTGACTGGTGTGGCTCAGTGGGTTGCATGTCATCCCCCAAACCTAAAGGTCACTGGTTTGATTCCTGATCAGGGCACATGCCTGGTTGCAGGCCAGGTCCCCAGTTGGGGGCGTGCAAGAAGCAGCCACACATTGATATTTCTCTCCCTCTCTTTCTCCCTCCCTTTTCCTCTCTAAAAATAAGAAAACTTAAAAAAAAAAAAGTGAAGGTGATAAATTTCATTTAACTGTTAGCTGTATGAGTATGTAGAAGTTTAGAGTTTATAATAAATTATTACCATTAATTGTCTAGCCACTGGCCAGGTTAGGATAGCACACACTAGTGTAGTGTAGTGTAATTCTCACTAAAGGAAGACAGGGATTTAAGTATTGATTCTTGGTCAAGTCATAGGTTTGATACGTTTGTGTTCTTTGGTTTTTGTCCTAACTACTAAATCAGAATTGTAACAGCAATTGTTCCTTTTAGAATGTTATTATGTGGAACAAATAAGACAGGATAGTATTCTGAAAAAGTAAGGAACGACAAAGTAGTTGAAGGCACCACCATATTATTGTTCTTTTTATTCAAATAAAAAATTTCAGGACTGTAGGTTTGGTTTTCTGATGAAAATGTAATGCTGAGGTTGAATCCAATTACATTTATCTTCAGGTGTCTGTTCACATTGTACTGTTGTGATAGGATTTTGTTGTATTCAGCGCTTCTTGAAGTATGTGCCTATGTAGGGGGTTATATTTGTAAAGGATTTGAACTTTGGTATATAACTGTGACTAGTGTTAAAAAAGATAATTATTATATGGGAAATTTCATTATAAAGAATCTATAATAATAAAGCAATAGCTTGTCACTATAATACCCTGAGCCTTAATGTTTTTGCTTAAGTGATCTCTTAACATTATTTGTTTAATATATTTTATTGATTGTGCTATTACAGTTGTCCCATTTTATTCCCTTTTATTCCCCTCTGCCCTGCCCCCCCCACACACCAACATTCCCTTAGTTCATGTACATGGGTCATACATGTAAGTTCTTTGGCTCCTCCATTTCTCATACTATTCTTAACTTTCCCCTGTCTGTTTTGTACCTACCATTTGTGCTTCTTATTCCTTGTACCTTTTCCCCGTTCTTCTGTCTCCCCCCTCCCTGCATATAACCCTCCGTGTGATCTCCATTTCTGTGGTTCCGTTCCTGTTCTAGTTGGTTTCTTAGTTTGTTTTTGTTTTTGCCTTTTTTAGGGTCAATTGTTGATAGTTGTGAGTTTGTTGTCATTTTACTCTTCATGGTTTTGATCATCTTTTTCTTACATAAGTCCCTTTAACTTTTCATATAGTAAGGGCTTGGTAATGATGAGCTCCTTTAACTTGACATTATCTGGGAAGCACTTTATCTGCCCTTCCATTCTAAATGGTGGCTTTGCTGGATAGAGCAATCTTGGATGTAGGTCCTTGCCTTTCATGACTTGGAATACTTCTTTCTAGTCCCTTCTTGCTGGTAAGGTTCTTTTGAGAAATCAGCTGATAGTCTTATGGGAAATCCTTTGTAGGTAACTGTCTCCTTTTCTCTTGCTGCTTTTAGGATTCTCTCCTTATCTTTAATCTTGGGTAATGTAATTATGATGTGCCTTAGTGCGTGCTTCCTTGGGTCTAACTTCTTTGGGACTCTGAGCTTCCTGGCCTTCCTGGAAGTCTATTTCCTTGGCCAGATTAGGGAAGTTCTCTTTCATTATTTTTTCAAGTAAGTATTCCATTCCTTGCTCTTCCTCTTCTCCTCCTGGCACCCCTATGATTCAGATGTTGGAGCATTAAAGTTGTCCTGGAGGTTCCTAAGCCTCCTCATTTTTTTGAATTCTTGTTTCTTCATTCTGTTCTGGTTAAATGTTTATTTCTTCCTTCTGGTCCAAACTGTTGATTTGTGTCCCATTTTCCTTCCCTTCATTGTTGGTTCCCTGTACATTTTCCTTTATTTCACTTTTTATAGCCTTCACTTCTTCCTCTGTTTTAGGAACCATACTCAACCATTTCTGTGAGCATCCTGATTACCAGTGTTTTGAACTGTGCATCTGATAGATTAGCTGTCTCTTCATTACTTAGTTGTATTTTTTCTGGAGCTTTGATCTGTTCTTTCTTTTGGGCCAAAAAGGTGTTCTGGAACACCTTTTATGTAGTGAGGGGTGGAGCCTTAGTTATTTGCCAGGCTGGGGCAACCCACGTTGCTGCGTTGTGGTGCTATATGTGGGGGAGAGGTCCAGGAGGGAACAATGCCGCTTGCTCAGCTCTTGGCTGGCCTTCAGTCACTTCCCCCACTAGCCACAAATAAATTGGGCCATTCAGTTGCTGATTCCCATGTGGGTAGGTGTGTGTACATTCTAGGACCCTGTGGGTCTCTCCAGTGGACTCTCTTGTGAGGACTGGAGTTTCTTCTGCTGCTACCTCAACCCACGCAGGTGTTTTTAGTCAGAGGTTTTGAGGCTTTATTCCCCGAGCTGGAACCCTGGGTTACCCCGTCTGTCTCACCCCCCAGTTGTTCCTCCCAGTTTATCTGCATGCAAATGTGGGACTGTTGGTCCTCCAGTCGCTGCCTTGCTGCTTGTCCTCTCCACCCCAGCTGCCGATCTCTGCCCCCTCCTACCAGTCTGGATGAATGTTTCTTGTTTAACTCCTTGGTTGTCAGACTTCCATACAGTTTGATTTTTGGCAGTTCTGTTTATTTTTTGCTTTTTAAATTTTTTGTCCTTCTTTTGGTTGTTCAAGGAGGCAAAGTGTATCTACCTGTGCCTCCATCTTGGCAGGAAGTCACATTCATTATTTTTAAAGCAGCATCTCCTAAGGTGTGTTTTCTTACAATATTAATGTAGTGGGATGTTAACTAGTCATTGTTAACATTTCAAAAGGGGGATTTATGTTGCCAAATAAATGTTAGAAATATTTTAAGTCAAATAGGTTTCTTATTTTGAGATCCTCTTTAAGTCTGATAAAAAGCGTTATTTCCCCAAGTTATTTGACCCTGGAACTGTTTTGCAAAGCACTTCGTAGCACTGATGTTCAGATCTTATTTTGCCTTAACTTAAAACCATTCGAATATAGCAGAAATTATACTGAAATTTATTTAAAATATTTGGAGTGAATTCAGTCTTAATAAAATAACAGTTCTTATCACAGAGATTTTAAAATATTAATTATCTAAGCAATGTCTCTTTTAATTTGTAGGTACGAAAAAAAGACCAGATCAACATTGAAACAAAGAACAAAACTGTTCGTTTTATTGGAGAACTAACTAAGTTTAAGATGTTCACAAAAAATGATACACTACATTGTTTAAAGGTTAGTGCTGAATTATTTGAATTTTTTGATAGGTTTAAAGTTTTGTAAAAGTTATAAATGTGAGAAAAAATGAAACACTTAAGAAATACTGGATTAATCCAAAGAAAGGGAAGAAGGAAATAAAAAGGAGTATTTAACAGATGAGCAAAATAGACAATAAATAGGATGGTAGATAGAAAAACACAACTGTTAATAGTAATTGCATGAAATATAAAAAGACAAAACATATCAAATAAAAGCCTTAGGACTATAAGACTTGATTAAAACAACACTAATATATGCTGCCTGTAAGAGACATGCCCTTAAATATGTATAAAGGTTAGAAAGGCTAAAGTAAAAAGATGGGGGAAATAGTCTATGGAAGGACTATTCAAAAGATACCTGACTATATTATTATCAGACAAAATAGACTTTTAAGGTATGAAGCTATATTTGAAATAAAGGTTAGTTGATAGTGGTGAAGAGGTCATTTTAATGGGAAGGTGTTACTTCCTGAATCAATATGCATCCAATAATGTAGCTTCAAAATATATCAATCAAAAATCGACAAGGAAAAGAGAATTAAACCAATCCACATAGTGATGACACACTTGAAAACACCTTCCAGTAGCTTAAAGAATGGTCAGACAAAATTAGGTAAGTATTGTATATACGGAATTGAATAACACAGTTAACAATATTGATCTAATTGGCACTGTACCCAACAGTATTGATTTAATTGGCACTATACCCAGCTGAATTTAGTCTCTTGAAATAGACACACAGATCATTTATCAAAATCAACCATAAAGAAAGTCAGCTAATTAGAGAAGATTGAAATGATCAGATCATGTTTTCAGTCTACTTTGGAATTTAAACTGGAAATTGGTAACTCATCATATATGATAAAGTTGATATAGCATAGATGGAATAATTCTGCATTTGGAATTGGTCATTACTAACAATAATACCTTTTATCAAATTGATTTCCTTGGGATGTTACTAGGTATATTATACAAAATGGGTCCTATGGATTCAAATTCATTTATTAACTCAGGGAAAACCCTGAGTTAATAAACAAATTAAACAAATTTCTTTAATTTATGAGTTAATTAAGAGTGTTAAAAATACAGTCCTTATAAACATTCAAGGGGTTAAGTTTCCTAAGTCTACTTGGAGCATCTCAGAACACTACAAAGTACATTTAGGGAAACTCTGGACACAATTTTGAGAGGGATTGTGAAAGCTTTCTCAATGCGGTAATTGAAAGGAATAATTTACCATATTAGTATATTGCTTGGGATTAATTATTAAAAATTATATAGGAAGGCTATACATTTCTTTGACAGAAATTCTATTTCTGTAAATTGGTTTTCATGAAATAATCATAAATGTATGTACAGATTATAGGGATGTTTGTTATATCCTTGTTTATAATAGCAAGACATTATAAATAATTTGAATGTCCAGTAAATAAGAATCAATTAACTTTTAGCATAGTTTATATTATACAGTACTATGTACCTTTTTAAATCATGGCATAGTATAAATAAGGACATGGAAAATCATGTTAGCCAAAAAGAACCCCAAAACACCAGGATATTAAAAGCCATGTCTGAATCTATTTTTGTTTATAAAATAGAAGCATAGAAAAAGATTGAGAGGATAAATGCTACTGAAGTGTTATGGTAATGTGTTTGTTGTAAACTTTATATAATTTTTTCGTCAGAATTTTAAAAGTAAATCTTACTTTAACAAAAAAAATCATTTGGAAAATGTTAGCTCTGTACGTGATGTGTTTAAATATGTGGCTTTGATATTAGTTTTCATATGTCCATCTAAAAGCAAAGACATTTAAATATATTGAAGTTTTTAGATAAAGTTTTTATCGTGAAACACAAAAGATAACCAGCAATGAAGATTGTTGAACTAAAGTTAGATTACTTTTGTTTTTTCTATTGACATTTTTAAATTTACGTAGATTAGAAATACAATTTTTTTATTTTCTCTAGTGGATTGAAGTATTGTCTTTGTGGTTTTTCATCATTATTATTATTACAGATGCTTCTATCAGACTTTTCCCATCACCATATTGAAATGGCATGTACCTTGCTGGAAACATGTGGAAGGTTTCTTTTCAGATCTCCAGAATCTCACTTGAGGACCAGTGTACTTTTGGTAAGGGCTTGAGAATCCTAGCAAGAATTTGAGTTTCTTGATTTACTTCAGGGGTTAAAAATATTGACCAGTACCTGTTACCTTGCTCTGCCATATAAATATAAACATTTCTACCTCAACTAGAACATTTTGTACATAAGAGCTGCCATTCCTGGAGAGTTGTTGGAATTTTCCTCACGTGGTTGCCAGTGAGCTAACAATATTGTGAAGCAGGATTAAGTTTAACCAAAAATAACTTTTGACAGATGATGCAAATGAATAACTACTCTTAATACCATTACATTAGATTGGTGTGCCATAAGCACATGAATTATAAATTTAACATAATAAAATTAAAATTTAAAATTAAAAAACATAAAGTATAAGCCTAAAAAATTACCTGTGGGGAGAAGTTATTTTTTAAGTTACTTAGTATACTGAAACGGCCATCTAGTTTATTAAGCAATTAAGTTATTGTGCTTATTGATAATATCCATGCATTTTGCTGGTAGCCTTTGGTGGGGGGTAGTGGGAGTTGGCGTTAGTGTTCAGGAGAGCCGTGGTTTAGGAATCCCTGGCACACATTGGCATTTTATCAGTGTTGCTGTTACAAAAGTCTTGATTGTGTCATTTTCCCTAGATATGTTATTTTTTTAGAATCCAGTTATGAGCCTGAATACTTTGCCTGTGATACTTAAAAATGAAGAAACATGAGACTTTATTTCTCTTAAACAAAAATATTAATGTGAAGGCTGTGAAATGGAATTGATTTTCCAAATTCTCTCTAGATTTATATCACATTAATCATACAATAGTTATTCCGAGTTCAAATTTTTATTGTAACAAGGAGAAAATTCTTCCTACTCTTTGGGTCATTCTGGTAAGATTAAAAGAGACACTGAATATAAGAATGTATTAGTTGAAACATATGCAATGTTATTAACCAGTGCTACCCCAATAAATTTAATTTAAAAATGTAATAGAGATGCTAAGAAAACTTAGTTTTTAATATTTACTTTTTATTTATAATGAATCCTCAATATTTTTTGCTAGGGAAAATATTTACTAATTGTGGTGGTATGGATGAACATCGTCGCTGATAACCAAAGTCCTTCCTGCCTAACTGATTTTCTTGGCTCAGTGGACCATTTTGCCTCTTATAGCAAAAAAGAAGCTAGTTGTTATTATTGATTCTCTTGCTTTTAGGATAGGAGCCTTGTTTATTTACCATTTTGTGAGTCCTGTGCGTCAGGCATGTTACTGCTGGTTAGGAGGAGGAATACAAAAAATGAGATGTAGTTGCCATCCTCCAAGTGGTCCAAATCTAGTGCTAATTCTAATACAGTGTTAAGTGTTTTAATATAGTTACACCGAGAATATTATGGGCTCATGAAGGGGGTACCTAAGCCAAACTTATGAATCAGGAAATACCTTCCCTAACAGCTTCATACCGTTCACTGAGTTACAGACCTTTGGGTTATAAAGATGAGAAAGATAGTCCACGCTGTCATGGAATCGAATTAGTCAAAGGAGTAAATAGGCAATTGGAATATATGGTGGTAAATGCAATATAATAATATGGGTAAGCATAGGGTATTATGGGCATAGATAGAAGAGGCACTTAATCTAGTCTTGATGTGTTAGGAAATTTTCCTGGAAAACTGCTGTTTAGAGACTAATCCGAGTCTTAAAGGTAGAGAAAAAAGACACACTGAGTCAAGTAGCTGCAGATGCTACTGAAGAGGCAGGCAACAAGCTAGATTTATACAGAGCCCTGAGTGCTTTACCAGCAGTTTCCCTCTGCACACTTAAAACCCAAAGTTCTTACTATGTCTGCAGAGTCTGGTATTAATTACCCTGCCTTCCCTGCCTCTTAAATCTCATCTCATCCAATTTCCTGAGGGCACCTCACTGGCCTTAATTTAGTTTCTGTAACATGTAACTCTCCTCAGAACCTCTATTCTTGCTGTTGCTTCTGCTGTGAATGCTTTCCCCATGGCTCTTCTCAACTTTTTGTCATCTTTCAGGTCATTTTCTTAGAGGCCATCCCTAATCCACCCTACCTAAAGTAGGCTCCTCATGACACTCCATCTTAGTGCCTTATTATTTCCCTTCATACCACTGATCACAATTATTATTTAAAAGATTGTTAGTTCATTTGTTGACTTGTTTATTCTGTCTTCCTATGCCAGACTATAAGGCTTTATGAAGGTAGAAAACATGTCTGATTGACTGTTGAGTCACAGCACCTGGAATAATGTCTAGCACATAGTAAGTGCCAAGTAAAATGTTTGTTGTATGACTGAATAAATTCAGTAATCTTAATCCTTAATATGATACTGTTTTAAGAATCAGGAGTGCTGTTTGAAGATCTTCAGCTACTTGGTGGTTCTCAACTGGCATCTATTGGGTAGAGGTCAAGGTTGTACAAACATCCTACAGTATACAGGAGAGCCCCTGTCCCCCTATGGCAAAGAATTACTCAGTTCAAAATGTCAGGTTGAGAAAACCTAAAGTAGATGACGATTGATGACTAGATCTGTGTTTTTAGTCACCTCTGAGTTGGTGCTGAGGGCTGTGGACAAATATAAGACCTTGGGGGCTTTTAGTGTTCTTTTCTGTAGACATATGTCAGATTTATTTGGTACAGTGTTGAATGGCACAGGCTCTGAGAATATATTTGCTCTCAGTTATATGTGAAACAGGTAGAGCCAGAGTCACCCCTTTATTCTTATTTTTGGTCCTTAATTTCAGTCACTCATATATAGCATATGAGTCCTAACCTTGTTATGCTTAGACTTCATGTAGTTTGGCAGAGATACACATTACATTTGTAGCAAAGTTCTCTGAGTATTTTATTGGACAAGGCCTAAAACCAAGCAGTTATGAACTAATTTCTTCTAAACAAATGATTACTGGTATAACAATCACTGTGCTTGCACCCTTTTAGAAATACCTAGTGATTGTTTTTTTCCTTTGCTAGCCCTTTATCCTGAAATCATATCATTAAGAACTTAAAGTTTTGTTAGGAATAAAGAAACCTTAGAATGAATGTATTTTGACTAATGTAGACTTTTTATTTTAGGAACAAATGATGAGAAAGAAACAAGCAATGCATCTTGATGCAAGATATGTCACAATGGTGGAGAATGCGTACTACTACTGCAACCCACCTCCAGCTGAGAAAACAGTGAAAAAGAAACGTCCTCCCCTGCAGGAATATGTCCGGAAACTTTTATACAAGGATCTCTCCAAGGTCACTACTGAGAAGGTAAATCTTTTTTTTTAATCAATTAAAAAAAAAATTTACTGATTTTAGAGAGGGAGAGGGGGAGAGAGACATGGTTGTACACACACACACACAGAGACATCGGTTTGTTGTTCACTTGCTTATGCATTCATTAGTTGATTCTTGTATGTGCCCTGACCTGGGATTGAAGCACCAGCCTTGGTTTATCAGGGCGATACTCTGACCAACTGAGCAACCAGCCAGGATGAGAAGGTAAATCTTAATGGAATCTATTCCATAGTGGTCAACTTGAGATTTGTGATAGTTATATAATTCAATCAAATTAACTCTTTTCCATCCTAATGATAATAGTATTAAAAGCCGTGTACTTTTCTTGTAGCCTATACACAAAATTGTTATAGGTCAGGGGCATCTATTTCAGTTTTTGTAGGTTAGTTTATAAATTGCTTTAGTGCCCCACAAAATAGAGATAAGAAATTCAAGTATCTTGCATTAGTCACATTTTGTAAATGGAGAAATTGAAGCTGAGCTATTGAAGTCCCAGCACTGAAGTTTAGGAGATGGGGGATTAGATCCCAAGTTCCATTATGATTGACTCTATACGAGTCTTCCTAAGAAGGAATTCATACAATGTTACATAATATATGAGACATGTTTTGTTTTCCTTTTATGGTAATTTTAATTAATTAAAATGGTAATTCTTGTAAACTGAGTTTTGATGCTATACAAGTATATATATATTTGAAACTGTGACTTTGTCTCCAGTATTCTGTAATGAATTTTTGACTTTAAATATTTTACTTCAGAACTGGAGATCTTAACCTTGAATGTGCTTTAGGAGGCCCTTGACTCTTTGAAATTTTCTGATTCTGAATTCTGGGGCTATCTATATTTTTCTGAAGACACTATAGCTTGCTTTAGATTCTCAACGGGGGTCGCTTACCAGAAAAATTTAAGAACCACTGATCTGTTACCTTAATTATGGTAGTTACCCTTTTAGAAACTTCACTTTTAAGTAAGATATGTTGAACGAAACATTCTTGGTTAATTCTACAAGTTAAAACAATACAGTATACAGTATAGAACTTTTTTCTTTTTAGATAAAAAATTAACTTCTGGGGAGAGAAAACTTATGGGGAGGATAAGAGGCATGAAATAATACATGGGTGGGATAAGAGGTAATAGGAATGATAGTGCAGCTTTGAAAATTAAAACCAGTTTTCAGAGAGTCAGAAAAACAGTTTAAAACAATAAGGATTTTTGGCAGCTTTTAGAGTTGATGAGAAATTTGAAAAACACAGAATGCTTATGCAGTTGAAAAGACATTAATATTGCTAGTGATGCCGACATGAGAACATATTTAGTGTTATAAGATGGATTGTGGGTATAGAGATGAAAGGAATACTTTGCAATCTGCGAATAGTATCCATTTTCCTTCAGAATGAAAATGGAAGGAACTTGATTACAGATAGAGCTCTGCTGATTCTCTCTTTACCAGTGGAGTTTTTGAAATAGTAATAGCCAACTTTTATGGGGTACCTAGAATGTGCCACTTTGCTATATACTTCACATGTTTTCACTTGTCTAACCTTTACCACAATCTATGAAGTGCTTCTATGGACCCCCCTCTTTTACATGAGGAAACAGGCACTGTGTAATGTTAGTCTTGATATTGTGTTCTCTATCTTAAGTGATCTTCTAACCAATTCACCTTGGCTTTATTTATTTATTGGAAAACTTTGATATATAAAAAGTGTCCAAGATTACATACGTCCAATGTACATGAAAGAAACCATTATTTTTGGTAAACCTTGAGTATTTCAATGACCTTAGTATATGAGTACATACTGTTAACTTAATACAAACTAGGAAATTTGGGGGCATTATGGAAATATGCAGAGAAAATGTGAATGCATTTTGCCAATAATCAGAAAAATGTCATGTTTAATTTGTAAAGTGAATAAGCTGATAGAGGATCTTTAAAGTATTTTCCATTTCAAAAAGTCTTCATTTGTATAATCATAATAAAATATCTATATTATTGGGTATATTGGACTACTATGTGCTTACCTTAGTAATTGAAACAGAATTCTCTTTGTTTAGGTTTTGAGACAGATGCGAAAGTTGCCCTGGCAGGACCAAGAAGTGAAAGACTATGTTATTTGTTGTATGATAAACATCTGGAATGTGAAATACAATAGTATTCATTGTGTGGCTAACCTCTTAGCTGGCCTAGTGCTCTACCAAGAGGACGTTGGAATCCATGTTGTGGATGGAGTTTTAGAAGATATTCGATTAGGAATGGAGGTAATGAGGACTTTTTTTAAAGTTGCCAAATGGGAGTTTTTGAAGAATTTAAACAACTTTTAAACCCTATTATTGAAAAATAATATTTTGAAAACTTGCCTTTCCCCATATGATGTCATTACTATTACCTCTTCAGAATTAGGGGTTTCTTAATAAACCTTGTTGTACTAGATTTCTTAGGTTTCTCTCAGGCTAATTCTGGGGTTTATTTTGCCTCTTTTTCTCAAGTCCAGTTAAGCTTATTTTGGAAGAGAATAGTACATTTTTTTTTATTTCTGGGTTACTGTTGGGACTCAAGTTATAGGACCCTATAAATTTGTTAATTAGAAGAGCTTATAATCATTTGGTAAAACTTTCTGTAAGCAGATCCTTCTGTCTGTGGGCTTATTTTCTTAATTCATGGACTATAGAGAAAATAAGTTATGTGGGACTGATACGGGAGAATTACATCGTGTTTTATAGACTTAATTTATTTAATAGCTTAATACTAAATTTAATATTTAACATGTTTTTTATTGAAACATTGCATAGATAGCCATTTCTTAGAGAAAAAAGATACAACTGACCACCTTATTAGAAAAGAAGGAGAGGAACCATTATTTCTTCTGTTTAGCATTCTTTCAGTAATAGATGCTGTCAAGTGAAGGAGGGGGATTTTACCTCTTTTCAAGCACATTACTATTCTTTAATGCAAATTTTTTTTCTTTTAGGTTAATCAACCTAAATTTAATCAGAGACGTATCAGCAGTGCCAAGTTCTTAGGGGAACTTTATAATTACCGAATGGTGGAATCAGCTGTTATTTTTAGAACTCTTTATTCTTTTACTTCATTTGGTGTTAATCCTGATGGCTCTCCAAGTTCACTGGACCCTCCTGAGCACCTTTTCAGAATTAGACTAGTGTGCACAATTTTGGACACCTGTGGCCAGTACTTTGACAGAGGTTCCAGTAAACGAAAACTTGATTGCTTCCTTGTATATTTTCAGGTATATAAGCTGAAATATGTGTTTTGGCATCATTTAATACATTGCTTATGTTCTAAAAGTATTCAAGCAGAAACACTGAAGCATTCATATATCATATATATGTTCATAATTAAACTAGATTTATTCCTGCAAGGATCCTTTAGAGATTTTTAAACTTTGGTGAATTTTATCATATAAACATTCTAATTTCATTGTAACTTTTATGTTTGATAATTTGGGCAATTATTTTGGTATAGTTTATAAATTTGTTATAGTAATTTATGAGTTATATTTAGTACAGTAACTTATGGACTAAATTACTTGTGATTTTTATATATACATTTTCCTCACCTATGTTCTGGTTTTACATCTGAAATTCTTACTTCTAAATCTTTTTTTTTTTAAGGAAAAAACTGGGGAAAATATGTTATTTTTTAACACAGGAAGAAATATTTATTTTTTGGTAAACTCGGGTTGTGCTTTCCATATCTTGATTTTTAGTTAATTATATAGACTTATGATTTAGAGCAATTATGTATAAAGTAAATTCAGATACAAATACAGAGAAATTTCTACAACTTCTATAAAGTTAGTGTTTCAAAAGTTAACTTTGTAGGTTGGTTGTTTGGAACCCAATCACTATTTCCCATAAAATACAATATTATAAGTACTGGTTAGGGTGAACAACTCACTATTGAATTGTCCAGATGTTACTGAAATAAAGTACCAATAGTACCATTCAACTCTATATGATTACTGTTGTTTAGTATTGTTTTTACTCACCCAACGATGAAGAAAATAAATTTAAGACTACAACAGGAGGTGTCAGAAATACATCCACATAGCAGCTGGTGTTCTTAGATACTCTTGGGGAAGAGCAGTTCATTACTTTCTCCTGCCGTGGGGAGGGGAATTGCACACTTGAGAATCAGATTCCCTGTTGTCTCAAAGGCCTGTCTTAGGTTCGAGACTGCCTGTATTGAAACCAGAGTTTTGCTACAACGTGTAGCTGTAATTGTCAGTCCCCAAAGTAGAATCTCTTTCAGAAGAGAAGCCTTATTTGAGAAAGAAAAGAGCTACCCCAAAATATCCAAGAGCAGAAAGAGATAAAAGCATTGTCTACATTAACAAGCAGAAATGTGCAGTAGGGATAAACCCCGGGCAATGGATGTAAGAAGTGAGGCTTGGGGATGAGGTCAGTGTGTTCTCCCTAGAACGTAGAGTGAACTGTTAGGTATTGGGAGGCCAGGTAGAAAGGATCACCTGTAGCAGTGCTTCTAGACTTTAATGTGCATACACCTGGGGGTAGTGTTAAGATGCAGATTGTGAATCATTTGGTCTAGGGTGGAGGCCTAAGATACTGCCTTTCTAACAAGCTCCAATTTGAGGTCCACACTTTTGAGTAGCAAGGACCTAGAACAAACTGGGGAGGAAGAGTGAAGCACCCAGAGGGAATACCTGTTGTATACAAGTAAATTCTTGGGTTGTGCTCTTTAGTTAAGGTCAACTTAGTAATTTTAAGTCTAAAACAGAATGAGGGAACGAGGATAGGAGGAGGGAAGATATCTAAACACTGCTATATACACAGTAGGTGTTCAATAAGTAATTGTTGATTAATGATTTTTATATCTTAAAAAGTCCTATCTTTAGATACTTTAATTGACCTTTTAAGAAATCAAAGCAGGTAGCATAGAGAAAATAATGTGTATCAAAACTATGGCTTTGAATTTGGTTGTTTTTATAAAATTTAATATTTAAACCTGTTTAGAAGTGGGATTTCTGACTTGTTTCATTACCTGAAAATTCATTTGGTATTTTATTCATAATTTTTTCTTGCCTTTCAAAAGATTTAGTTATAATAAAACAATATTTAAAGTCAAGTCACTAAATTGCCTAGAAACTGTATAGATGGAGGGAAATAAGTGGAATTATGGTCATTACTGTTGATCATTAATAAAAATGGTAGGTGTTTTGTATAACTTTTTAGCTTAATTATTATAACTAGGTGACACCACAATACAGGTTGTTATTTAAAAATATTTTTGTTATTATTATAGCTAAATTTATTTTTTTATTATCAGCGTTATGTTTGGTGGAAGAAGAGTTTGGAGGTTTGGACAAAAGACCATCCATTTCCTATTGACATAGATTACATGATCAGTGATACACTAGAACTGCTAAGACCAAAGATCAAACTCTGTAATTCTCTGGAAGAATCCATCAGGCAGGTACAGGACTTGGAACGTGAATTCTTAATAAAACTAGGTAAGAGAAAATGAAGGTGGTATTTGGAAGATTGTTTTTAGAATTTGCTATATAATGATATCAGAATTTATTGTATACTTTCAATTTTGATTGTGTTATAGTATTAGGTAAGACCTGGGTGTCATACTTTTGGATTTCATTAATAATCCCAAATGGAGGTTAATAGTCATGTAAAACTTGAAGCCAATGGTAGTAATGGGTAAACACAATTCTTTTGGCTTCTCTTAATTTTAGAATTTTTGGTTGCTAATATAAAAGGTACTTTAAATTAGAGCACCTGTTAAAATACAGGATATACTTTCAACAAAAACATTATTTCCTAAGATATTGTAGGTTAGAAATTATAGAAGGGAAATACCTGTTAGAAGTTTGGAACTATCCTATAGAATTTCAGACCCTATTATTCACTGGGAGAGTTGTCTCTATTTCTAAGGCCCAGAGAAAATGAGAGAAACATGCTACAGGAAGATTGGTCTACTTACTTTCTCAGTGTCCTTCTGAGATTGTTGTAGAGGAAGAGTTAGCTCTTGAATAGCTTCCACGAGGGAAGAAACTTGCTAACTCTGTCAGTGGAAATGACTGGAACAAGGTGTAATGTTACTAATCAGGTTTACTTGCAGATAGTTGTTAGCATGTTTCATTTTAGTCATTTCAAAGTGGTAGGTTTTTTGGCAAATAAGCTAGTTTTATTTCCTTCTAGCACTTTGGACCTGTCATTAAGTCAGTCCTTAGGAGTTTCTTACCTTCACCAGTTATACTAATTGTATAACTTTGCTCCACTGCAGTATATGAAGAACCACGTTTCATGGTGAAGATATTTGTGATTTTTTTTCCTCTAAAACTATTTTTTTGCATTACATCCAGCATATTAGTAGGATTACTTTGTCCAAAGCCAGATCCTCTTTTGGACAATATGATTGCTCTTATCTATCTGAGCGTTCATTTTAAAGGTGCATATGATTATGCAACCATTAACTTTTCTTACTACTCAACCAGTAAAGTCATATGTGATTCTTTTCATTGTCTCGATTGTCTACTTTCTTTTCCTTTTCAAATTTCTAGTTTAAAATGATAATTTTAAGTAAAGTTCTTATTTATCTCTTATTTATCTACTTACTTCATTTACTTTACATGCTTTGGAGTAGTTGATTCCTAGCCTTGTTTCTCAAAGACTTTTATGAATGATATTTTATGTAGTGGGCATGAGGAAATACTAGTTTGATATCCAGTTTGGTAGCAGTAAAGAGATCAATGTGCTTTATTCTTTATAGACTAAAGTTTTTAAGTGAAAGGACTTCAGCCTCACTTTAGGAGTCTGTCCTTGTTTAGAATACGGAAAGGGAAAAATAGGTCACTGTTTGTAAATGAAAATAAAGGTGGCAGCTAGAATCACTATGCTATGAAGTTGTCCCATTTTCATCCTCTTTTGGAGTCTAAATATCAGGAAGAAGATCTGCATGACTAAATCTATATTAAATCTATTTCCAGTTGATTAAACCCATAATATAATAAATACAATATCAAGAGCCTTTGGTAGTTTTTTGTGTTTACTTGGCCAATTCATCATCTCAGTTTTATCGTAACCTAATGCTAGCATAATACTTAATGGAAAAACACCAAAACTTCCCTTATAATTATGTTCAAAATCACTTTTAATATTATTAAAGGTAATAAATGTTCATGTCAGAAAATTTGAAAAACACCAAGAAGACAAAAATCACTGATATTCCGTACTTAAGGATAATTATGTGTTAACATTTTGATATATTTTCTTAAATTTTTTCACATGTTTATACAGTTTTGTAACTGGATTTTTTCCCACATAATACATTATGAAATTTCTTCCTCACACAGAGTATTTCTGTAAATCTTTATTTAAAAAACCCTCGGATATATTCCTTTGTATGAATGTGCTATAATTTATTTAATGCTGTTATTTGACATTTAGATTATTTCCAGTATTGCACCACTATAAATAACATTCTTGTGTTTTTTGTGTGTGTGCATCTTCATTTTTTAAGTATAGATAGAATTACTAGTAAGGACATGCTCTTTAAATTTAACAACAAAGTTAAGATGATCATAAGCAATATTACTTAATTCTGGTTTGGAAGTTCTAAATAGTATAATAAAAGGAACCAAAAAGATGGAAATAAAAGTGAAAAAAGAAAAGGAGCCATAAGAATAAATGATATTATAAACCAAAAGAATGTACTTCATAAAATACAATCAGTAGGATAGAATAAAAGGCCCAGAAGTTGCCCCAGTTAAATAGAAAACAATTTAATATATGGTGAACTAGGAATATTAAAGAAAAGGCCAACAGGTAAGCATTTGGGGGGAAAATTGATAGAGAACCACATCTTATATTGTCAAACTCTAGATGGATTAAATATTTACTTTTTTAAAATTAAAAATAGATCTGATTATCAAATATTTGAAGAGGTGTTTAATTTTCCCAAATTTTAAAATGATGGAAGAGCCCTGGCTGACATAGCTCAGTGGATTGAGCACAGGCCTATGAACCTGAGGGTCTCCAGTTCAACCTCATTCAGGGCACATGCCTGGGTTGTGGGGCAGGGCTCCCCCCATTAGGGGGTGCACAAGGGGCATCCACACATTGATGTTTCCCTCTCTTTCTCTCTCCCTTTCTGTCTAAAAAGAAATAAATAAAATCTTTGAAAAAAAATGACAGAAGAAAGCACACCTATAGACTGACAGACTGGGGTATTTAAAATTTATACAATAAAAAATTAACATGAAAATAGTTTTCTTGCCAGGTTATTAGCACTTCCATAACAAACACAGGGAAATTGATAATAGAATAGAACACCACACTAGAAAAATGAACGTGACATAAATATGGGAGGACAGGGAAGAGTTGGTATTTTTATTGAATGCTACCTGTTTGTCAGAATGATAGAGGAAAGTAATGTTATTGGCATTTGACAGATGAATTAAGTAAAGCCCAAATCAAAGCACTTGGTCAAGCCAGAATTCAAAGACTCTGCTCTTTCTGACACATAAAGTATATAGGGGAAATGCTCAGCATGTCTAGTAGACAGAGAAATATAAATTAAAACACAATCTGAAAGGAAGTGTTACAGTTATTATCATCTCTGTTATGAGCAGGAAAAGTGAGACAGCAAATCACTGAAATTTAAGAGAACAGTATTTGATTTCTGTCCCCAAGTACACTTAATTCTGACACACATTTCAGTGTTTTACTCTCTTCATTTTGTCATCCGTTTTATGTATACATTTTTATCTGCATTATTTGTTTTAGATTGACAGTGACTTAGGGATCAGCAACTGGATAATTATTATATAGTCTATCAAGTGCAAAATATAATATTTATAAATTCTTTTTGACACTAACTTGCTATGCAAAGTTAGAATTAGTGTGTATTTCCTTTACAAATTAGAAGTATGGCTATCAAAACAATGCTACTTATGTAATACAGTTGTTCCCATGATGCATATTTAAGTGGATATAACAAGCACGTGATGGAATCTCAGGTCATGTGAGTTTATCACCACTGTGATATTTTTACTGAGAATGCTTAGATTTATACAGTCCTGACTTTCAATTTTTTGCCTTTGATAACTGAAATAACAGTTAATTATTTTGGTTCTTCAAGTCCCTTTAAATAAATAAAATTTACATGTGTAAAATATATTTGTATCTATGAAAGCTAATAAGGAATAGGTGGAAGATATTTAAGTTAATGGAATTTCAATCTGAGACACCAAATTTTTTTCTCAGCATAATTTTCCTTTTAAAATAGATATCTCTGAGCTTCACCCATCTTTCAATTTTTTTATTTCCAAACTTGAATATACCTAATCACTCTGTACTTTTAGTATTTTTGTCAGTTGTTAATTAATTGCTTAGATTTATTAGGACACTGGAGTAATATTTTACTTTTATTGGTTGGGTTATTCAAACTCTCCAGGCTTCCATATTCCTCATAAAGTGGAAGAGTTAAATCACATTATTTACTAAACACGTAGTATGTGTTTATCAACATATGGCCTCTGATAAGTTTTGAATATACGTGTAAAAGTAGTTCTTTGTCCGTTGGGGCCTTCTAATATAATGTAACATTTGTGAAATCGTTTAACAATTATTCCATGGTATATCCTTAAATGTAAAGTGCTATGGTAAAATCTCCAAGTGCAAGTAGGTGGAAAAGTAGTAGATTTTATATTGAGAAGAGTATTGATAAGCAAGATTGCAAGGTAGTGTGCTTTAATGACAGAGAAGAATATGACCTCACTATAGCAGGAGGCTTGAGAGAAAGCATGGGTAAGAGTCAGATCAGACGAGGCCACACTCTGTGCCTCTTGAAAGAAGAGACAGTAGTTTGAGAGTCAAATGATAAGAATTAAGAAGGTAGTTAAATGTGGATGAATGTGGGGAAGTGGAAGCAAATCCAAGCGGGAGTGCCGTGGGAGGAGAAGGCTGTTACTGGAGGGAAAACTAACCTCTGTGGTGACACAGCTGCTGGGTGTGCCACCGTGTCGCTTTGCTTTCCCTTAGTCTTAATTTGCAGACATTCAAATTGACAACCTAATCTGATTTCTCCATTAAAGTGACAATTTTGTATTTTTGAGTTTTTCGAGGTTCTTGAAATATTTGATTAAAATGTGGGATGAGGTGCATCTTACATGGCTGAGGTGGCACTTTATGTGCCGTTACATTTTGCCTTTGTTTTTGAGACTGAGATAAACAGTTTGAAGCTCTAAGAAAAGGAAAAAGTGTGTATATATATTTTTCTGTTTTGCTAATGACTAAAAAATGTATCAAAAACATATCAGAGCTTGAATTGAAGCTCTGTTTAGTTTTTTTAATGTTTCTCAAAATAGTTTTAAATTCTGTTTATTTTACTATTGTATTCAGAAAACGGCTGTTGAATTTTCTTAATGTATACTTTTAAATAAAGTGACTTAATATTGAAAACTTGCCTTTATCTTTTTTTAATGTATTTTCTACTTTTCCTTCATTTCAAGGTCTAGTAAATGACAAAGATTCAAAAGATTCTGTGGCAGAAGGAGAAAATCTTGAAGAGGATGAAGAAGAAGAAGAAGGAGGAGCTGAAACAGAGGAACAATCTGGAAATGAAAGTGAAGTAAATGAACCAGAAGAAGAGGTGATGACTTTTATTTATAGCAAATAGGTACATTTGTACAAGAGTAATTTGATTATATGAGCCAAGATTTTCTTTATAAAATAAAATCTACTACACCTTAGCTTTATTATAGTAAATGTTCAGCAACTAATAGTACATGTCTGTTATAAAAATTTTTGGATAAATTAAGGGTTTTTTAAAAAGTAAATACTGATTTTAGGATTATTTTTATTATCAAGACTTTTTTTTTGAGCAGTTTTAGGTTTATAGCAAAATTTAGGGATAGGTATAGAGATTACCTATGTTCTCCATATCCCTAGATGTGTACAGCCTCCCCCATTATCATTATCCTTCACCAGAGTGGTGTGTTTGTTACATTGATGAGCCTATATTAACACATCATTGTCACCCAAAGCCCAGAGTTTACATTAGGGCTCACTCTTGGTGATGTACAGTTTATGGATGTATAATGACATATATCCATTATTATGGTTGTGACTTAAAGAGCAATTTGAAGAAAACAATTATGTAATCTTCTATGTATCTTAATCTCACTTTTGAATATGACTTTTTAACCTGTAGGTTTTATGAGGACAAAATTACTGACTAGATATTAATGAACTTTTTCTCAGATATAATGGTATATGAAATCTGAAGTCAGCATACACCATTATAACATGCTTTGTTATTTTTATGACTCTGTTAGGCAACCCCACATGAAATTACTCTTCTACCATTCTGGACCTACCAAAATCTCATTTTTATATGGTTGAAGCTAATAGTTTCTTTTTTCCTTTTTTCTTCTAAACCTGCTTAAGTTAAAATAATAGAATCTCTGAGATTTGCTGCATGATTTCTGGAGGTAGACTGGGAAATAAGTTCAGGAGTATAGAAGAAACTATAAACTGACCGTGAACTAATAGTTGTTCAACTGTGAAATGAGCAACTAAGGTTCATTCAGCTATTTTACCTCTGTTTACAAAATTTAAATTAGAAAGTTCAATAAAAATAAGGATGAATAACAATAAAATAAGATAAAATTTAAACCATGGAATTAGCACTTTTTCATTTGTTTTTAGTATAAATATAAGTTTATAATTATTAAGAGTAATAGTAAGGTATGTTTGTGTACCTTGGGTGTTTAAAGCATTAAGGAGAGTGTGATAATTTAGAAGTGTTATTTTAACTTTCCTGAGCCTTAGAATTTGTGTATGAAAGTGGGGACAGTAAACGTTATTCTTCCTTCTTCAAAATTGGGTAGGATAAAAACAAAATGAAGTATGTGATAGCACCTTCCAAACTGAGGTGCTTTTATACAATGTAGTGCTTTATAAAATTGAGTCACTGCTCTCAACTGGTAATGATGTTAAAACTGAACTGTGCATTGCTTCTCTTTGCAGAGTTGGATATTATGACAAATTCAGTCTCTTGAGCTAGTTAGGGAAGAGAAAAATAACAGAAGGTTCAGGAAACTCATTTCTTGTGGAATTCAGGGAAGAGATTCTACAAAGGATCGTTGTATTATTAGATCAGTGGAAGATAGTGAAATGGGTTTCAGCTACTGGTATGTAGTACTGTTGCCAGCTGACATTACCCTACCATTGAGAATAATCAAGAATTATACAGATGTTTCAAAATATTTTTAAGGCATGTAAAATGTATAACCCTTTCAACATGTTTTAATCTTCTACTCATGTTAAATAATTTCAGGAGGGTTCTGATAATGATGAGGATGAAGGAGAGGAAGAAGAGGAAGAAAACACAGATTACCTTACAGATTCAAATAAGGAGAATGAAACTGATGAAGAAAATAATGTATGTATGGCTGAAAATTTGCTTATTGAAATTGTACAACATTTTCATAGTATTTTAATTTTAGCCACTAAAGTTTTGTTTCTTGTGATTATTGAAAAATATTTGTTGAGAAGTTTTATTTTTTGCCCTGACTGGTGTGGCTCAGTGGATTGAGTGCCCGCCTGTGAACCAAAAGGTCACTAGTTCAATTCCCAGTTAGGGCACATGCCTAGGTTGCAGGCCAGATCCCCAGCAAGGAGCTTGTGAAAGTTAACCCAATTGATGTTTCTTCAAATCACATTAATGTTTCTTTCCCTCCCTTTCCCTCTCTCTCAAAGTAAATAGATAAAATCTTTTTTTAAAGTTTATTTTCAATTTGCTTTCTTATCTAAATACTTTTCTTTAACATTTAATAATATATATTTTCCTCACTTATTCCTTAAATATGTTGAACAAGTTAATCAGTACAAAAGGCTCTGCCATGTGAAATACTACAGTTAAAATTTCTGGTCTCATTTCTTGTTTTTGTTTTCTTTTAATAAGGAGGTAATGATCAAAGGAGGTGGACTTAAACATGTACCTTGTGTAGAAGATGAAGACTTCATTCAAGCTCTGGATAAAATGATGCTAGAAAATCTTCAGGTATAAAATGTTGCTCTAGTCCAGAATATCTTCTCAATACAAAACATTGCAGCACATTCAATACTGGGTAATAGGAGAGTCTCTACTATCTAAATGTTTGACTCTGCAGCAGTTTTTTCCTTTATTTAAACAGTTTGCAGCTGCCAGTACTTGTGTTTCACTCCCTGATTTGCACTTTTCTTTGACAGTGGGGGAAAATGTATTAAATGTAAGACTTTAGGAATAGAGTAATTTCATTGTACCAGTTTCTGCCCTTTCTTTCTGAATCATCTCTGTTTCTAAGGCCCTTTACTTAAAGCAGTTTGTTTAGGAGTCATACTTTGCAGAAGATAAACATTTGGGGAAGTTTTAATTTTGTAATTTCCTAAGTTTGATTTATAATTTGAATAACATAAATATTTAGAGGGATGTTAGTTAATTGATGTTTAAAGACATGTTAATTGTTTAATGTATTCACGATATTATTAATACACTGGATTTTATTAAAAGCTCTATCATCCCAGTAAGTTAGAGTAATTGTGTGTTTACTTTAGCCTTATATATAGTAGCTGTTGTTTAACACCTTGGTAACTTGAAAAGAGTGCTTTTGTTGGAATGGTGGGATGACAGCACCATGGGGTGGGTACAGTGGGGAATGGGAAGGGAGGAGGTGACAATATTGGATTACAGATACAGCTAACTCTTGAGGAGTTTCACTAGAAAGGGAAGAAAAATGAGGAGGTAGCTAGAGAAGGTCAGAGTTAAAAGAAGAGGATTATTATTGAGATTGAAGATATTACAGTGTCTTTATATGCTGGTGGGGAGTAATCTTTTAAGGAATAATGGACTTTACTTTTATTGGTGATACTACTAAGGCTGAAAGCAATGATGATGTACAAATTACCATTATGGGTAATTAGGCCAATTTGCTTCTTCCTAAATATATGAAAATTTCTTCATATACCTGGGAAGCTCTTAATTTATGAAATAAATCTTATAGTCATGTCATTTAGGAGCATAGATAAAATAAAACAATCATTATAATCTATAATCCCTTTGAAGAGATAACAGTTTATTTCCTAAAGAAACTTTTCCTATCTCCATGTGAGTCAGTAGCCACATAGTCACTCATTTGTTTAGCAGGTATTTATTGAGCATCTGTTGTGTGCCTAACATTGAGCAGCAGGTTTACTCTAAAGTAGTAAATAAAAACAGGCCTGATTTTTACTCTCAGGAAATGTAGTTTTATTGGAGAAGATAAATATTTTACAACTAAACAAATACATACTTTCAAATTATAATAAATGCTGAAGAACTAAAAGAACAGAGTGCTTTGGTAGACAGTAAGAGAAGGGCTTTCTTCAGATAAGATAGTCAGGGAAGGATCTCTGAGATCATGACTTTTAGACAAGATAGGTAAAATTGAGTCATCCAGGTGAAATATGGGAATGATTTGTCAAAGGTCCTGAGTCAGAAAAGCACTTACAATGTTTGAAAAACTAAAAGAAGACCAGTGTTAATAGAGCCTAGTCAATTTGTAGAAGGGTGGTACAACATGAGAGTGGATAATAGGATGGGACACCTTTGGAGGGGCCCGGTCCTATGTGGAGGGGGCTCAGACTGGGACAAACTAAAAGCAGGGAGGCTGGGTAGACAGCTGCTGTGGTAACCCCAGGTGAGACATGATTGTCTACCTAGGATAGTGACAGGACACCTGGAGAGAAGTCTATTTGAAAGCTGCTTGCCGTATTTCACTGTGTATAACGTGCTCTCATTTATAATGAGCACCCATGGCCTAGCACCACTGCCCATGTATAATGTACCTCCTTATTTTTCCTCAAAAATTTAGGCAAAAAGTGCGCATTATACACCGCAAAATATAGTGGATGGGAGAATGAACTGGATTTATTTGGTGTTCGATTGGATAGTGGGAGGTGGGGAATGAGGAGTCAGGAAGCACACTTTAGCTTGGGCTCATGGCTCATCTCTGTCTGATAGGAAACAGGGCAGAGTGAACAGGCATTCCACTTGGCTGTGGTAATCTTTTAAGGTTTGAGAAGCCTATGGGGTGTCTAAATGGAGATGTCTGGAGAGCAGAAAAGAAACGAATGGTGCGGTTGTTAGAGCATATTTAAACCATGACAGTAAGTGAATCAGTTGCCCAGGTGTAAAGTGTGGAGAGAGGAGAGAAACAGATTCAGAGTTGAGCCCACAGGAACCCCAACATGTGATTTACCTATCAAGATATGTCTAACATAATCCTTTCAGATATTAAGTAAAAAGTTTTTATAAATCTTAAAAATCATAACCATGGGAGAACTTCAAGCAAATTCTAACAAATTGGGACTTAGAAATCAAAAACAATAACATGTACACCTTTATTACCATTTTGCTTGATCGCAAGTCTCTTATTATTAAAGGTCTCTTATTATTACTTAGTCTACTATTAAAAGACTGTATTGTAGTAAAGCCATTTTAAAACTTTCATGGCCTTTCAGTGTTGGCTGCTTAGCTTAAAAAAAATCATATTTGGCTCTTTTCTCATTTATGTTTCACTCATTACAGAGAATTATTTGCAGTTCCCTAAATGCACTGTGCTGTTTTATATAGTTACTTTTGCACCTGTTCTTCCCCTGCCTAAATTGCCTCCACATCCCATCTGCTTCATAGAAATCATAGTAACTCTTTAATGACCTCAAGTGTCTCATTTTTATTCAGCTTCATGAAATCTCAGCACCTATTCATTCCCAACCAGGTAACTCCATTTCCAGCACAGGTTATATAACTTGGATCACTCGTATTTAATTAATTTCTCTCTTGCTTAACAACTTTATGAGTTTTTAAGAATAGAGACTTTTTCCAAGCCTAACACAGTGAGTCTTCAGTGAAGGTTTGTTTAAATAAATTGGTTTATAAATGTAGTGTAAATGTTAAAAATAATTGATATTAACAAACAGGAAGTTAATTTGAACATTCATAGATTACATTTATTTGTAAACATTAATCGAGCGCTTGCTATGTGTAAAGTGTTGCTATAGAACACTAGGGAAAAGGGTATATCGTGATGAAACCCACAAGTCTTCTGGGGGATTGTCACAGATAAGCAGGCAATTATGACATACAGAAATTATGAAGGAAGATGTATGCTATGATTATGAATGAAAGGGTACAGTACATTCAAGGAAAAGGGAAATTTAGTAGAACCTATAACATTGTGTGTTCGGGTTTGGAGGGGCTTGAGTGATAACCAGGAGCCAAATCACAGTTCTTCCAAGCCAGATGCAAGGGTTTGAGGGCCAGGGAAGACAGTAGTTTCACCTGCATTTCACAAAGATTACTCGGGCTCTAATGATTGTGTTTTAAGAAATAACACTGAATGCATTGTTTGCAATTTATATTTACATATATCCCAGTGTACCTTGGAGTATTTATATTTTTTCATTTCTATCTTTAAGCAACGAAGTGGCGAATCTGTTAAGGTGCACCAACTTGATGTTGCTATTCCCTTGCATCTCAAAAGCCAGCTGAGGAAAGGTCCCCCACTTGGTGGTGGGGAAGGAGAGGCAGAATCCGCAGACACGATGCCATTTGTCATGTTAACAAGAAAAGGCAATAAACAGCAGGTAAGAAACTGCCCACTGCGTATTCAGGATTGTTAGTTATCAAGTGTAAGTAGTAACTGTTTTATAGGTTCTAAATTCTTTTTTGCCTACAAGGGGAAAAGAGCTGGAAACATTCAAAATAGTCAGTGGTAGAAATAATTTTATCTAGTATATGTATAGAAGACACATCTGACTTGTACCAAATGGTATTTTTGAATGGAAAGGACATTTTTTTCAGTCGGAAGGTTTCCTTCCTAAGGGTGCTGGCAGTGGGAAAGGAAAAGAGGATGATGACCGATACATCTCAAGAAAATGCTCAGTTGTCACGATTTCTCGTGAAAATCATTATTTTTTGACCCTGAATCCTTCTCCATTTTCCTTAGATTGCTTCCCTCTTCTTTCCTGTAGTTCACAGATGGTCGTCAGAATCATTTCCCTGACAACGAAGCTGCTACATCAGGGATTCATACATTGACAGCTCTCATCCTGCTGAGGGAGAGAGACAGACATCATATACTTGTAGATAGTGAAAAGTGCTATGAAGAAAATAAAGCTAAGTTCTAGGATATATCATGTATTACCTGTGCTGTAAAAACATTTCAGAAATCAAGCTGCCTCTGAGAGTTGATAGAATCTAGAATAATTGGCAACATTTTCCTGTTTTAATGGTGTGCAAAATAAAGGTACATCTTACAAATGGAATCTTAAATTCTATAAAATAGGTTAGCTACTACAACTTTTCATAGATCAGTCCACTACCTGGCTCCCATGCTCATTCAAATAGTCATTTACTAGATATTTATTGTTTACTTGTTATGCACCACACACTATTCTATGTGCAGAACATACGGCAGGCAAACAGTCTTCTCTCTTGGGAGCTTTTGTTCTATGTTGGGAGGCAGACAATAAAATACATATTGTCAGGTTGGGAAAATGCTGTGAAGGAGAATAAAGCAACATAAAAGGATAGAAAGCAACTGGGGTAGGGAGGAGGCCCTGAGAGGGAGACTGGTGCTTCAGATGGATGATCTGGGAAGACATCTAATGAGGTATCACTTATGATGGAAGATATATTCTGTTCCCTTCCTACCAGTGCATCCTCTCAAAGAGATGATGCTTAAATTTTCTCTCTGCTTTTGTCCTGTAATTTTTTGTTTACACAAAGAATCAAAGTTGTACAGTATACCATTATTTTGCTGTAGTATAAATCTTGAGACATGAAAACTATATACCAATTAGAATATGGGATGGATGGCTGGAAAGGATTTACATTGTGACTTATTTTAATAATTAACTTTGACTTAGGCTCAGAGCCCTGCTATAACTTTTTCAAACACTGTTCTCATAATTCCTTTCCAGTATTCAGGCCTTTCCTCCATTCTTGGGTTATGGTACTTTGAGAAAAATTTCGCCCTGTCCCACCCTCAGGTCAAGGTTAAGCTCTGCCATTTCCCCACTTGCCTATCCTCCACTCATTCCCTAGAAAAATTAGGACTTCTTTTAATCTTTGCACACAATTGCTCTCCTCAAAGCACTTGGAACTGCTAGTTCACCAGTTAACAGGATACTCAAAGTTCAGAGTTTTTGCTTTTCTTGGGACTAAGTTCTCTGAGTTAGACTTTTCTGTTTCCATCATCACATTTTAGGTCTGCTTCATTTTCTTTTTCTTTAAAACCTTTCAGTCCTTAACACCAGATTTTTGGGGCACCAAAAAAAAGTTTATTTGCGTTTTTTAACTGTGAAGGGCAGTGCATGGCAACTTCAGTTAGCTACACACTGGTTCCCATTCCCTTGCAGCTGCTGAACATGTGTATTACATGGAAACACTTCTTAGGCCTTGATTTTATTTATTTATTTATTTATTTATTTAAAATAATATTTATTGATTATGCTATTACAGTTGTCCCATTTCCCCCCCTTCACTCCACTCCATCCTGCCCACCCCCTCCCTCCTACATTCCCCCCCTGTAGATCATGTCCATGGGTCCTACATGTAAGTTCTTTGGCTTCTACATTTCCTATACTATTCTTACCCTCCCCCTCTCAATTTTCTACCTACCATTTATGCTACTTATTCTCTATACCTTTCCCCCCTCTCTCCCCCTCCCCTATTGATAACCCTTCATGTGATCTCCATTTCTGTGGTTCTGTTCCTGTTCTAGTTGTTTGCTTAGTTTGCTTTTGTTTTTGTTTTCAGTATGGTTGTTAATAAGTGTGAGTTTGCTGTCATTTTTACTGTTCATATTTTTTATCTTCTTTTTCTTAGATAAATCCCTTTAACATTTCATATAATAAGGGCTTGGTGATGATGAACTCCTTGAACTTGACCTTATCTGAGAAGTACTTCATCTGCCCTTCCATTCTAAATGAAATCTTTGCTGGATAGAGTAATCTTGGATGTAGGTCCTTGCTTTTCATGACTTTGAATACTTCTTGCCAGCCCCTTCCTGCCTGCAAGGTTTCTTTTGAGAAATCAGCTGACAGTCTTATGGGAACTCCTTTGTAGGTAACTGTGTCCTTTTCTCTTGCTGCTTCTAAGATTCTCTCCTTCTGTTTCATCTTGGGTAATGTAATTATGATGTGCTTTGGTGTGTTCCTCCTTGGGTCCAGCTTCTTTGGGACTCTCTGAGTTTCCTGGACTTCCTGGAAGTCTGTTTCCTTTGCCACATTAGGGAAGTTCTCCTTCATTATTTGTTCAAATAAGTTTTCAACTTTTTGTTCTTCCTCTTCTCCTTCTGGCACCCCTATAATTCGGATGTTGGAACGCTTCAAGATGTCCTGGAGGTTCCTAAGCCTCTCCTCATTTTTCTGAATTCTTGTTTCTTCATTCTTTTCTGGTTGAATGTTTATTTCTTCCTTCTGGTCCAAACCAATGATTTGACTCCCAGTTTCCTTCCCATCACTGTTGGTTCCCTGTACATTTTCCTTTGTTTCTCTTAGCATCATAGCCTTCATTTTTCTATCTGATTTACAACCAAATTCAACCAGTTCTGTGAGCATCCTAATTACCAGTGTTTTGAACTGTGCATCTGATAGGTTGGGTATCTGTTCACTGCTCAATTGTATTATTCCTGGAGCTTTGATCTGTTCTTTCATTTGGGCCCTTTTTTTTTTTTTTTTTTTTTTTTGTCTAGGCCTTGATTTTTTTACATAGCTAGAAGAGAGTTTAGGAATATAATTACACAAGAGTAAATAATAAGTTATTTTATTTGACCTTCCCTTTTGTGAGGCACACATGGAAATTCATTATACTTTTGTCAACTTGTACACCCCATGTTACCTTTTCAGAATAAGTAGGTATAAATTAAATCAAAACCTACCTTACAAATCTTTTGAACTTTGAAAAAAAAATTTTTACTTCAGCAGCCCTAAAGTATAACTTGTATGGTTCAAAATAAGACTGTGCTTATTTCTTAGAAAGAATATTTGTAGTTTAAAGTTGGCAGATTATATACTGTGTAACCAACCCATAATTTTATACAAAATGTGAAATTTTGTTTAATTTTTAAGGAAACATTTTTATTGAACTGTATTTAAAAACATTAGCAAACACGAAGTGAGAGTTCAGCATACATGGTTATTAAGTAAATTTTCAACTCAGACTTTATTTGGAATTTTGGAAAATGTTCAATTTTAGGAACATTATTTGAAGAAACATCACTGGTTTTGTGGTCTAAAAAGAAAATATATTTTGTTCTGATATTTATTTCTTTATTTGGCTTTTGGGTGTTGGCCCTTTTAGTGCAACGGTTTTTCTAGAAATGTGAAATGTGTTGCCTTTATAGGAATCTTTAGTTCTTACGTGAAAGATCTCTTTGTGCAAAAATTTGTGCTCAGAAATAACGTTCTCCTCTATTCATTAGGAAAATAAAAATCTGCACCAATGAAGTCAGGAGGTTAAAAGGAAGGATAATGCTATTGATAATTTACTTTACTTGTTTTTAAATATTAAAAACATTTAAAATTAATGGAACCGTTATATGATCTTTTAAAGCTATTTGATTGTTTTAAACAAATGCACAGTATATTTATTACAGTTTAATACTTGTAAACAATCAAATTTTTTTCAGTTAATATTTATAAGGAATCATGATTTGTTTTACATATCTTTTGACTGGAGTAATTGAAAGCTATCATAGTAACTTGGGATTTTACATATGTATTTGGATACATGTATATATATATTTTTTTTCTAGTTTTAGCTACAGTTGTGAAGTAGCTTTAAAATACAGTGTAAACCACCTTTACCCCATTATATTCCAGGAAATCTAGTTTGAGTGACTATAATTTTTTGCCATCTACCTTGCTATAAAGTAGTACCCCTCTTTTAAAAGAATATTAGCAGCTTTATGGTAAAGGCACTTGGTGAGGGTGGCATCAGAACATTTGTCTCTTGTGCTCTCTGTGTTTATTACTATCTCTTTTCTACTCTTTTCAAACACAAAATACTTAAGAACTTTTTGCAAAACTTGTCTTGGGTCATAAAGTTTTTTGTGTTTTATTTATAATTATTTCTCTTTAGAAGATATTTAACTTTCTAGGAGAAATTGTTAGTCTTAGAAATGAATAGAAAGCCTATATTTTTCATATTTTTGATCAGATCATTCTGAAATTTTCTTTGTAATATTTTATACTGTTTTATTAGAATAATTAGTACCATTATCATTGGGCTCAACATTACTGATATATAAAGTAAATTTTGTATGTTGTTATCAGGCCTAATAAGGGGGAAAATGGCCACCCTGTTTTCTTTCTGAGTGTGTGAATGTGACAGATAAAAGCTTCTTATAATTGCAGCTATAATTTCATACTAATCAAGAAATTATCTATCTACATTTCTTACTGGCCTGGTTCGATGGAGTTCTGTGTCTCTCCCTCTGTGTCTGTATATGTTTACCCTTGCCTTCTCAAATACAGGTGCAGCAAAATGCTTTGCATATAAATAGTGCTGGAAAGAATTTCATTATGAATTATTATGATACCTTACAATAACTGCTGTTTAATAAATATAAATTTATTGTTTCACATATTAGATGCATATAAATTCATTTTGAGCTGAATTTTTTCATTAATTTATTTTTTGTGTGCCTTTCTGAATTTTAAAAAATAAAAGGTTTATCACAGGAAATGATGGCTATTTTATTTGACTTTGTTTCAGTTGTTTTTGTTAGTGGAAATAAGAAACAGTTGGGGCAAGTCCCATTGGAGGTAGACACATTCTGCTATATACTACTACCCAGGCCTAAGGACAGGTGTACAGTAGTAGTTAAAGATTTCAGTTTCTACCTCTTGGTTGTCAGACTCATTTTGCTAAAAAGGTGGTTTTTAAAAATTGACTTGTAATTTTTTTTTTGCTAGTAGTTTTATTTTCAGAATGTATAGGAGATAATAAGGGAGACAATTATTCTGAACTTTATTATATTTAAATGCATTACTAATAGGTAATATTTATGGAGTACCTACTATGTGGTAGGCACTACCTTGTGCACTTTACATATTTTTTACATACTCATTTAATTCTCACAGCAACCCTAAAAGGCAGTACTGGATGTTCTCCTCATTTTACCATTGAGGAAAAGAATGTTCTTAACTGATTGGCCAGGTCATACTAATAAATGAAAAGGCTGAGGTATGAACCTAGTCTGCCTGACTACAAAAATCCACGTTCTTAACTTCTTTGCAAGTATGTATTACATACTGTATTACATACAGTAGGAAAGAACTGATTTTAATGTGGAAATGAAAGGAAACTTGGAGAAAGGGCAGAATAAAGGATAGTGGCATACTCATAGTTGTGGAATAAGGGAAAATTGACCATGAGCAAGCAATATATGCTAGGATTTAGAAATAAACAGCCTACAACCAGCAGTTTTTAAAGGAGATGTGATTCAAGAAGATGAGGTGCTTTTTTAAAAGGTTATGTCGAAGATCATGAGAACAAGTAGGGGTAAATCTCACTGCTTGTGGAGAGGTTGTGGAAAAAACAACCATTCACTTCTGTTTTTATCAAGAGGAAAAATTTCAACCTGAAAGGATAAATTAAAAGTTGAGGAAAATTAGTGTCCAAAGGGATAATTTATTTACTTTAAATGAGTTTCAGTTTTTAGGCATAAACAAATTATATCCTCAGGGACTAAAGAACTTCTGTAATTGTAGAGCAGTTGTCATTAAACTTAGAAAAGTCTTATAGAATGGGACAGTAGTCAAAAAACTCAGAGTGAGCAAATATTTATTTTTGCAAAGAGCAGGAAAAAATAAATTTTGAAAACTATACAATCTAGTAAACTCTTGATGTCAACTTTTAGCATAAGTCTAGATTAAGTTTTAAAATAGGTGATTTTGGTCATTAGGAAAAGAAAAAACAAATGAAAATATTCAGTATGGTTAAAATACCAACTGTTGACAAGGACGTGAAGGAGCAGGAACCCTCATATACTACTACTGGAATGTAAAGTGGCGAAACCACTTTGGAAAACATTTTTGCAGCTTCTTAAAAAGTAAAACACACTAGATATTCCGGCATTTTTCATTTAAAAGAAGTGAAAATGTGTCCACACAAACATTTGTACAAAAACTAGAAACGCCAAAAGCTATCAACGAGCAAACGGATAAACAAATTGTGGTATATTTATACTAGAGAATACTACTCTACAATAAAAAAGTAATGAACTCTTGATGCATACGACAACATGGATGCATCTCAGAATCATTGTGCTAAGTAAAAGAAGCTAGATAAAACAGTAGGATTGTATGGTTCAATGTATATAAAATTTTGGAAAGTGCAAACTCATCAATAGTGACAGAAAGCAGGTCAGCAATTGCCTAGGGACAGGGTAGAGGAAGAGATGGGGTACAAAGAGGGACAAGAGGAACCTTTGGAAGTGATTGATAGCTCATGTCACTCGTATGCATATGTCAAAACTCATCAAATTGTACATTTAAAATATGTGCAGTTTACTTTATGTTAAGTATACCTCACTAAACTTGTTCTTTAAAAAAAAAATGGTTTTGAAGTCCTAATAGAAAGTGATAGTTGCAACTTAGTTCATTGGGGAAAAGGGATGAGGTCTGTTAATGCTGGTAGCTAAATGGACTACTTTAAATTTCCTTTTGTTTTGATATGTGAGATATTATCCGTATTGTGATAAAAATGAAATGTAGTTAGTTGGGTTTGTAGGTAGTTTTACACCTGCACATAATTATTTTTCACTTCAGTGTATCTGGCCTTAGTGTTTTGGGTATTAATATTTTAAGAGGAGCATTGACCATGTTTGACCATAAAAGAGAGTAAACACCAGGAAAGAACATCTGAAATAATACAAAGAATAAAATCATCATATTAGACTCAGATGTCTCAGATTTTATGCAGTGTTAAGCTTTAGTAATAATTTCAAGGATGCAGACATTCAAAAGGCATAGATCCCTAAGGGGCAGGTACAGGATCCTGAGCTCAGCTCCCCACGTCCTTCCTTTCTGCATCAGAAGTGACTTTGGTCCAAAGTATTCGAGGAGGTCTCTTAAGGAGGGGTAAGTTATACACAGCAGAGAGAATTTAGGTTATGAAACATCTCCATTTATTGTTCATATAGTCACATAGCTTACACAGCAATTTCCAGGGAGCCCATACATTCATAGATTCTATGTTGTTTTGTTTACCTTGCACAATTCTAAACCCAAGGATATTCTGCTAAAAATACAAACATTCCATGGATAAGGACTGCCTCCCATAACAGAAACAGATTTTGTATGTCCGTTGCTTAATTCTTCTTCCTTTCCCACACCACCGCTAGCTTTAGAAATACGAGGGTCTATTAATACTGAAGGGACTAGATTTGTTCTCTTTGGTTCAGGAGGGCAGATCTGGTTCCAGAGGATAGAAATGAAAAGGATGCAGATTACAATTTGCTATATAAAGCCTTTCTGACAATTACTTATACATTCTGGGGCCTGCAGGATGTAAATGATCTTATTGCTAGGTGTGTGCTTCCAAACAGGGTGCAGGAAAGAGGAACTTTCCATGGAGGTTGAACTTGATGGCCTCCACTTCCCATCCAACCCTAATGGGTTTGTCTCTAGTAGCGTGGTTGTATTATCTGTTTATGTTCTTAGATTTTAGGAAAGGCAAGGCATAATTATTTTTCTAAATTCATTTAATTCTACTTACTATTTTATTTGAAATCTCTTTTCTCTTAATTTTCTCAAGTCATTTGTGATTTCTTTTTTTCACCATTCCTCCTCCCTCCACCCCCCCCCAGTTTAAGATCCTTAATGTACCCATGTCTTCTCAACTTGCTGCAAATCATTGGAACCAGCAACAGGCAGAACAAGAGGAAAGGATGAGAATGAAAAAGCTCACACTAGATATCAATGAACGACAAGAACAAGAAGATTATCAAGGTATGGAATCATTTATAGGACAAATAGAAAATTTTGATGTCTTCTGGGCTTTTTAAATGTAGAATATCGAAAGTTGTTACTTTCAACATTTTCATACCATGTTTATATATATTTAGTCTGAGAAGTTGTTTTTTATATTCCATCCTATCTTAATTTTTCTTTCACTTGTAAAATAATAATGTAATTGTCATCATAATTTGCAAGTGTGATAATAATCAATTTTTAGTCATGTTGCCAGTGAACTGTGAGCAAAGTAATTCCAACAAATATTTATTGTCTCATTTTGTCTGTTTCGGAATCCTGATCTTGAAAAACCCATGTTTCTTCATATTTAAGAGTATCCTCAAATTAGGGCTCTAGTTTTGTGCAGACATATTTAACATTCTTGTATTAACTGGAACCCTGTGTAGAGATTTCACAGGTACCTCATAGGCTAGCCTTTGGGCATTTCTGTGGCACCTAGATTTTAAAGCCATAACATGGTTCTTTATATAGTGTTGTACTCACAAACTGCTTTTTGTGCAAGGGATTGTTATGTAAATAAATACTTGGTTTTCTGTGTTTAAATCTCACTTCTAGAATCTTCTCTTCCAGTTGATAGCCAGGATCCTTAATAATAAATAATAATAGCTAATGTTCAGCATAAATGCTCACTTAGTATGGGCCACTGTTTTTATATACTTTTTCAAAGCATTTAATGCTCACAACAATTCTGTAAATGATTATGATCCACATTGTACATTTAGGGAAACTGAACCCAAAGTCCCACAACAAGTAAGTGGCAGAGCTGGGATTTAAACCAGTATTATCCTGTTCCAAACACTGTGTGTGTAATTGCTGTACTATACTGCTTCTCATACTGTTTTACTGCCTCACAAGACACTTACATTGAGTCCAAATTGACAATAAGGGAACCTTTGGATCTTAAAGAGCACATCTCATCTCTTGGTGTGGTCTTTTAGTACTTCTTAATCATTTTAGTGTGTTTAGTGGTTATATTTCTTTAATCAGCAACCTGACAGGACTAATAAACTTGGATCTCCCTAGGCTTTTGTTTGCTTCATGGAAGGAGTGCATTTACAGACCTCACCACCTTTTCTGTTTTGCTCCTCATGACAGAAATGCTGCAGTCTCTTGCCCAGCGCCCAGCTCCAGCAAACACCAATCGGGAGCGGCGGCCTCGTTACCAACATCCAAAGGGAGCACCTAATGCGGATCTAATCTTTAAGACTGGTGGGAGGTAGGACCATCTCTCTCATTTCTCCCTTAGCTCTTCAGTTTTCATGATGTCCATGTGAATAAATTTGGTAGTTCTGGATTATACTTAATGATGAAGGCCTAATTATTAGCAAAATAGAAAAGTCTTTGCATTGTAGGTACTTGAGAAAAGAAGACCTATTTATAAAACAGTTACAGGGTTGTTTCGTTTTGTTTGTTTTTAGTCTTGATTGTAGCCGCATTGATTTTGCTTTCTCTTGTGCATCTATAGAAGACTGGTTATAGATTACTTAATAGAAATCACAGGATTTGTGTGTGTTAGGGTCTGTCAGATCAGTCTTAAGTCATCTTAATGTTTACAAAACTCAAAATCTGTTTGCTAGACTATCAACCATGCAGGTTGAATTTGTTTTGAGGTATTTTGTTTGTTTTTTAAATTATGAAATGTCCTAGGATTTATGCCATTTCTACTTGAACTTGAATTGCTTAATGGGAAAACTATTAAAATTCTATAAGTAATTTCACATAGAATGTGTGCCCTCATGAGGCCTCATTCATCTGTTTTTAAAGAATGAAATTATTTAAAGTTTTTCTGGGACCTGATCTAAAGACTCATCATCAGCTCAGTTTTCTGTCTTGTGGTCAGGTATGATCAAAAGTGATACTGGCTTTGCTCCTCTTACTGATCTCCCTCCAGGTATTAGTGTTTAGGCTGAGGATATACAAAAGCCCTAAGATGTCACCTTGTCATTGGGGGCAGGTGAGCAGGTGTAGAAGGGAGTGTGCTGGGAATAGTAGCAGGTGTAGTTCATTGTCGAGGAGATTAGCATTAGGGAAAATACAGATGTTAGAGCCTACCTCTTTTACTCACTGAATATATTTGTGTGTTCCTGATAATGGTTTTTGGGTTTTTTTTTTTTTTAACTACATGCTCAGACAACTTGAGGCAAATTTAGAAAATAGGTTTGTCATGACAATTTAGGAATTAGTTTTTTAACATCTGTTGAGGGTAATGTTTTTAGAAATCGAAGTTAGAGATGTTTAGGAAGGAAGGAGGAAAGGATATACAAACCCCTCTAATTAGGCATAATATATTGTTATAGTTAATTATCCAAATTTTATTAGTCCTTTAATAAAACCTTTTATTGTTGCCAAAATGTAGAAGCAGGTAGCTAGGTTAACAGGCTGTGAAAATATTAGTTTCCTGCTTTTATCTTTTTTAGAGTGGCTTTAAATATATACCATAGTGTTCTTGATAATGTCTGTTCTTTTTTTTCCTGTGATTGGAAGACAGAACTATTAGAATATTTTTATCTTGATGTTTTCTATCAAGTGTACCTGTCCTTATTGCAGCTTAACATCTCTGAACAACATTATTTCTATTAAGGTCTCATTCCTTCCAGAGTCAGATATTGCAAATTAGCGTCTTTCCCTAATTTCTAAGTATTGAGTGACTTTACAGAATCCGTAGGGTATTATGTTTGATACATTAACTGATATCTGCAGTAGGATTTGCTTACATGCATCCAGCACCTACCATGGTTTCAGTCCTATACTATGGAAAATTAAAAAGTAGCAAAAAACACTTTTGTAGCCCATTGGGTAAAACAGGTACAGGTAACTTGAGAGAGCTAGTTCAGCCCCAGTCATATATTTCTTTTTTAAAAATCTTTTGAGAGTCTGTTAAGTACCAAGTATTTCTTAGGCAGTGGGGAACAAAATTGTGCAGAGATCGATGTGTAAACTTGTATGCTATAGTGGATGTGGATGTGAACACAAAGGTTCGCCTCTCTTAGTTTACTGCCAGTTTTTCAGTCATTTTTTCAAATTCTTTGTTAATGTCTTCCTTCCTCCCTCCAGCCCTGCCCCAGTTAGGCAAACTGGGAAGAATTGGGATTCTTTCTCACCTCCCCCACAGTGTGGCTAACTAGTCTGCTAACCTTCCCTGCCATTTACTGAAGCTGCCTTTCTGGAATCACCAGGCTGCCTCTTAATGCTTCATTCAGGAGCCTCTTTAGCTCTCAGAGGACTTAGCATGTGGACCCTCTTCTCCTTGGCACTGTCTTCCCTGACTTGGCTCTGCTGATTTCTGGTCTTTCTCTTCCTTCCCTGACTTCTCTTACTCCTGTCTCTTTTCTGGACTTGCCTCTGCCTGGAGATGCTCGTGTCTTGGTTTCTGACTGTATACCCAGCCATCTTCTAAACAGCCACTAGACGTCTCAGAGGAATATAAACCTCAGTGTGTCTCCGCCTGCAAGCCAGTCTCCTTCCCTGTTCTCTGGCTTAGTGAATGGAAACACTGCCCACTCAGTTGTCCAGACTAGAAATGGAGGTTTTTTACCTTAGATTCATGTGTCTCTCAATTTCCATGTCTAGTTAATTAACAAATTCTCTGTATTTTACTACTGAATGGCTGTCATACTTCCTCATTTTATTCCACTTTTACTGTGGGATCGTGGATCCAGCTACCATCACCTCTAATTGCATTCTTGCTAGCAGCCTCCTGACCTACTTCTCAATCTTTAATTTCAAGCCCTTCTGTTTCATTCTCTCTGCTCTACACAGTGTTTTTTCTAAAATGAAATCTGCTCTCTGATTATGTGAGCTCTTCAGTTGGTCCTTGTGGCTTATAGGATAAAGTACAAACTCCTCAACATGTTAACATGTTGAAGGTGTACTTTCCTCATTGGCTTTATTTCTTGCTATTTTTCCCATACACCCAACTAAGCTGGCCTTTTAGTTCTTTTTTATTTGTCTCCCTCTGTTTGGAACCCTCGTGCTTTTCCTCTGGACAATTCCTGCTCCTCCAGCAGGTCTCACCTTGGTATTCTAAAGTTTAACATAGGTTGCTGTGTATTTGCTGCCCTGGCTCATGGTTTCTCCGCAGACACTACTAATAACCTGCTAGCTTGTCTGTTCCCCATGAGGTTGATGAATGAGGGCAGAGGCAAGGCCATTATAGCTCCTCCAAAGAGCTCTTGGTGCCTGGCACATAGCAGGTGCTCAGTAAATATTTGTTGAATAGACAAAGGGCCTTTTACAAATCTATGTGTAGTCATTTAATAATCTTTTTCCATGTGTTATGCTCCCTAGCTCTTCTCCCTCTTGTTTTCTGATTTTGTGAGAATAACCTCTCTGTTTTAAATCTTTCCTTAAAACTATAACTCGAAAAACAGAAATCCTGATTTGTCCATCATTCTTGAAAATGGCCTTTTACAAATTATTGTGGTATTTTCAAAGCTAGTGCTGTTCCAGTGCACTTGTGTACAGCAGTGCAGATGTATAAGCAGACGTGTAAATGTGAGTTTTTGAGCCTGTTGAGCACGAAATGTTTTTTACCATTTTTTAAACTGGTTTTCCAGTGAATAAATGTAGTCATTTGAAAGAGCATAACTGATGGGGTGGAGTCTCCTGGTGGTTTGGCTTCTTCTTATTTTCTTCTATTTTTAGTGCTGGGCCAGACTTGGTAGAAAGATGTGTGTGTAGAGCAGGGGTTCACCAGATACCTTCAGGAGGACACGTGGAGCTGGGAGTTGCCGTACAAAAGAGTGAAAAGAAAATTCTGTTAATGAGGTCTCAAAAACTCTTTTCTACTTGATTCTTAATTTGGCTATTGCTTTTAAAAAATAGTTATTAATATTGACATTATATGGTAGATAAAGGGAAATTTATTTGGAAACTGGTTATCAAAGCAGTTTAATGTTTTTCTTACAAGGCATTATGGTTTTTTTCATTTTCTAGTCAGGATTGAAATAGGGCTGTGAGTTAAAATTTCAACCATTCTCACTGGGCAGTAATGCTCCAACAAAGTATAAACATTTGCTTATAATGAGTTAAAATAGCATTAGTACTCTAAGTAAATAATTATCCAGGTTGTTTTCCACTCTGCTAGTGTTGATAAAACTACAGCTTAGCATCTTTGGCAGGTGTTAGTACTAAGATGGGTTATATGCTGCAAATTCATATGGATTACACCTCTGCTGCTCAAGCTTTAACTTATGTATTTAAGCACCTTGACTTTTATTAAACTACTGGTTCTGATTCATTTCTGATGAATGTCAAAGCTGCTGAAGTTATGGACCACACTCTGAGTAGCAAGGGGTTATATACTACCAGACTTTTTAAAACTCAGCTTAAAAAGACTGTGCATTTTTAAATTTTTTCTTTATGTCCTTATTGTAAGGTTAAATAAGTGGTAGTTTTGTTATAAAATAGAGTACCTCTTACAACAGCATTTAATCCAGAGTATAAATTTTAAGTACTTTGGGGGCTCTTAGATTTTTAAATCTCACAGAATCATTGTTTGTTTCTAAACCAGTCAAGTGACAATCCCCTACAGTATAACTAGTGATAGATGTCTTACCAAAGACTATGAACATATTTTTCCTATCATTTATTGTACTGATTTAAAGTATTCTATTTTAGACTGTTGCTTTCTCTTGATTTCTTCGAAAGTTTCTTGCAAGTGTATTTGCCTTGTAAAAAATAAACTGTTAATTTGCTAGAGGTGCCATAAGAAAGTACCACAAACTGGGTGACTTAAACAACAAAACTGTTTGCCTCACAGTTCTGGAGGCCAGAAATCAAAAGTCAAGGTATCTGCACAGTTGGTTCCTACCGAGGACTGTGAGGGAGATTCTGTTTCATGCCTCTGTCCTGGCTTCTAACGGCTTGCCAGCAATCTATATTGTCCCTTGGCTTTTGCAGTAACATCTGATCTCTGCCTTCATCTTAATGTGGCATTCTGTCTCTGTGTGTCTGTGTCCAAACCGTCCCTTCTTCGAAGGACACAATTATACTAGATTAGGGGACCATCCTGCTGTGATACGGCCTCATCTTGACTTAATTACATCCTCTGTGACCTGATTTCCGAAGAAGGTCATATCCCGAGGTACCAGGAGTTAGACTTCAGCATGAATTTGGGGGTGTACAATTCACCCATGACACAAACTGTGAATTCTCAGCATCTTAGAGAACATTCGTAAGAAAGATCCCTGGATCACTGTCAGACTTGTTTTTTTTAGTGCTCCTTTTCAGGCTCCTCATGTCTTAGTCCAGTAGGAGTTTGTGTGCTCTTTGAAAAGCACTGATTAATCTGGAGACATCCGTAAACAGTGACTGGTGGTTTTTAACGGGTTCTTTTTCTTGCTGGAGGTTTGTGCCCAGTACCAGTTCTTTAACATTGCCCTGTTTGTGCCTCTAGGAGACGTTGATCCAGCAGCACGTGTCGTTTCATTAGGTCCTGTATCTGATGTTGTGGATAGTGGAGTCCTCCAGCAATTGAATGAGAGCAGTGGACACATCTCAGCATGTCGGTCTAGAGAGTTGCGAATCTGAACCTGGGACAGGCTGGGGCCATGAGGCGGAAACAGCAGCCTCTGCCAACACCGGAACAAGCCGCTTCCAGATAAGGCATAAATGGCCTTTTGTAATGGAAATCACGTGAGGGTTAATCTTCTCTTGAGAATGGCAGTCAAGAAATGAGATGGTTAACTTGACTACTGAGCAGTTACACCCAGAAGAGCATCCGTTGAGATGGCTGAACCAGAGAAGAAATGGTTGTAATGGTATGGGGGGAACTGAACTTGAGTTTTAAAGTTGATTTGAGTTACAGTGTCTCTGAATTGAACATCCCATGTTGGAAGAAGATAACATTTGGGGGCTCCAGGACTACAGTAGAAAAGTATAGCACAAGCAGTAAAATCTTCTAGTAAAAACTTACATGCAGGACAACAAAATGATGAAAGATATCCAAATACCAGATAATCCACCAGGAAGGCTTTTGTTTAGGAATTCGTTTCAAGAGGAACAGGGGATGAGGGAGAAAAATAAATGTTATTCATCAGAGTAAGTCATATAAAATTGCCTACTAGGGTAAAAGGAAAATGTGAAAGACTGTGGTATAACAAAGAGCATGGATTCAGATGGCTGAGGGAAGTCACACCGGCCTGAGAAGAGGGGTACCGAGCCCATTGTAAGTATCATTGAAAACAATGAGCCAGTCAGCATGTCACAGAGAATGGACGAAGGACAACAAGAAGGGGATCAGAAGATTTTGTTGACCTTCATGGGTTTACAGCTTGTCTCTAAACAAAGTATGGAAACAGTAGAGCTTTTCTTTTGCTTTTGTTTTTGTTTTGTTTTGTTTTGTTTCGTTCCGTCGTCCTCCCCCCTTCATTAAATAGAAGTGAGGGTTCTTAGTCTGTTTCTGGCAATCTGTTAATTTATTAGGATAGTTGTCTTTTCGTTTGCTTTTCAGTAGGCATAGTAAATTTAGTTAAAGAGCACATCTGTATGCTACAACTTGATTACATCTTTTTTCTAGCTTTTTTGCATTTTTTTCTTTTACCATGTTTTAGTTTCTGCATGTAGAATTAAATAAGAAACAAAACTTGTAAAGTTGTAACATTTCACATGGAAATGCTGCCCGATCTTCACCAGCTTCAGAAATCTGACCTTTGCCGATGCTGCAATAAAGTGTTGTAATTTAGATCTGCTGTTGTTGCGTTTTATTTGGTTTGGGTTTTGGAAACCTATTAAATGGATAAGTCAGTATCTTCCAAAGTCATCTTTGTCCTTTATAAAGTAGTCTCAGACCATTTCTTTAGCATGTCACTAGTGGTGTCGCATTCTGTATTTGCATTGTTTGCCTGGATGCCTGAGTTACTAGCTTACCTTTGGGTCAGTACAAAAAGCCTGTAGAGTCCAGTGGGATAAATAGGCTTCAAGCTGGTTCAGATGGAAAATGTCGGCACAGCACCATCTAACATGAGGAGTGTTTATGATTTTACCAGAATGTGTGCAACAGGGGTGATAAAAGCTTTTTTAAGGCAGGCTCCTCAGAAGCGGGTCGTAAGAACCATTGTTGTCCATTTCTTTCTAGGTGTTCATTCCAAGGCTGACCTACACAATCGAAAGGAGTGCCTGTAATCACTATTGCTCAAATATCTAAAATTTAGCTGAGAGTCATTCGAATTTGGAAAGAAATAGAATTTTAACTTAAAAAGCTGATTTCAAAAGTCCTTAATTGTGTTAATCCTATTAGCCAATCCTCCTCACCATCTGCATTGCTGACCTACATGCTGCTGCTTACTATTCTGTATTGAGGAGAACGGTTTACAAGCCTTTGTCACTTTCATGTTATTTCTAAGTTTTAAATTATTAGGGGGAGCCAGGGATAATTATACTGTATATCATGCACAAGGTACAGAATATCTGAAAGTCAGCTGTAATTCACCTTCATTCACCTTTCCTGTGTCATCTAGAAGTAACAAGGTCACTAACAGGTGTAATGTGTTTTAGGAACTTCAGATACTTCATTCAGTTAGATTACTGTAACAAAGGTGATCAAAAGATTAGTGATATGTAAGATAGATTCTGTGTTAACAATCAAGAAGCTTGCTTATATTTTTAAAAAATAAATGAGGGGGGAAGCCTCCTGATTTTTGGAAAATACTGTTATTCTCATATTTTTTTCAGGTTTTTTTTTACCTCTCTTTCCCCCTTGTGATCCACCAAAGGAAGCAGGTGTTAACAAATGAGACGTTAGCCAGCAAACCTCACCCTTTGATTCTTTGATTCCTCTTCAGGGGATTAATAAGCTAAAAAGTCCTCCGGAAACCTGAGAGTCTGTCTGGGTGAGAGCTACCCAGGCCTTTGCATGCTCGTAGTCTCCATACAGTCATTACAAACTTGACCCGGGAAAACCCGGTGTCCAGGCAGAGGAAAGGGTACAGATAGCACACGGATGCTGGATGAGCCGAACAAGAAGCAAGGCTAGAAAAGTAAGTAACACATAAGCAAGTCACAGACACGCCAAAGAGGAAAGAGCATGGCCCAGACCCCCGGGAGGCTCTGGGGTGGTGACCATGGAGCATGTGGAATATTGTTATCAGAAGAAACACTCAGTTTGCAGAAGGGGAATCATCCTGAGAAGTTCAGGGGCTTAACTCCTTTGAGTGCTGTGAGATCAGTCATTGGTGGCATCAGAGTTTTTGTGATTAGCAGAAATAACTTCACTATAGGAAGGAAATAGGTCTAGAGTGGTGAGGCCAACAGCAAAGAAAGGCAGACCTCAGATATCTTAATTACTACAGCCATATCATAAAACACCTTTATAATACTCATTCTGGAAAACCTAAGTTAATGGGTTTTTTTAAAAACATATTTTTTTACAGAAGGCAGAGATGAAATATATCTCAGGTTCCCTTCCAAAATGGCTTTACAACTTTACATTCAGGCATAAACTTCAGCTATCCAGAAACCAATGTTACTTAGTTGCAAACGAAAAGACACTTAATTTAAATTTGCTTAAACTCACAGGAGATTATTGTAAGGATCCTAAAGTTTGAATTCAAGACGAGAATATTGTTGGGCTCTAGAAATAACTAAATGCACTCTGGACTCATGTGTGCTTTCTGTTCCTCGGCTTTATCCTTCCTCACTGTCTTAGTCTGCGCTGGCTGCCATAATAGAACACCACAGACTGGGCAGCTTAGATAGCAGGCATTTATTTCTCACAGTTTTGGAGGCAGAAAGCCCAAGATCAAGGTGCCAGCATTGCCAGTTTCTGGTGAAGCCTTGGTTTGCAGTTGGCTGCCTTCTCACCGTGTCCATACATGGCCTTTCCTCTGTGCTTCCCTAGTATCTCTTCCTCTTATAAGGACCCAGTCCCATCGGGTTAGGGACTCACCCATAAGACCTCATTTAACCTTTGTTACTTCCTTAAAGGTCCCTGGGGGTTGGGGCTTCAACCTATGGATTTTGGAGGGAACACAATTTAGTTTGAGTATAACACTAACTGTAAACTTGGCTTCCAGAAGTCCCCTAGTTTTATGCCTTGCAGCTACACAAATGGCATGGACTCTACAGGCAAATCTGCATACCCACAGAACTGCTGGTCCTGCTTGGCATAGGTGTCTGTCCTTGGACCAGCGACCTGCGATCAAGGGAGTGGGTCCTGCGAGATCATGCCCGTTCTCCAGGATCCTTCATGATTACCTGGGGGAAGGCCACTTCCTATTCAGTTATGCAAAATTGGGGTTCTCTCAGATTTTAAATGTGAGATTTTCCCACATAGCTGTAAGTGGTTCTGGTTTTGTTTTTAAAGATTTCATTTACTTAGTTCTAGAGGGGAAAGGAGGGAGACAGAGGGAGAGAAGCATCAGTTGGTTGCCTCTCGCATGTGCCCGGACTGGGAACCAAACCTGCAACCCAGGCTTCACTTTGAGGAATGACGCCCAAGCAACTGAACCACTCCAGTCAAGGGCTGGATTCTAAAATTTGGTTTTTAAAGAATTCCAAATGTTTTTATCTATACAAGCTCTCATCAAAACTTTTTCTGTGTGGCTGGCCCCTGGTGTCGCTGTCCCAGCTCTCAGTCTCGTGTTCTTCTCTAGACTTGTTTTGAATGAAAACAAAATGGAGGTGGAGTCAATTCAAAATGAATTTAGAAATCCTTACTATGTTTCAAGTAAAATCTAATTTTGGCATTTGTGTGTGTGTTTACCTTTGAAAATCCAAAGGAAAATCAGCCATTTTCTGTTATCTCAATAGATTTATGCATCTTTCTGGAGGAGTAACTCTGAAAAGTGCTGGATTATTACTCAAATGTTTGGTTCCTTAGCAGTTCTAATTTTATACTTACTGGGAAAAGCATTTCAAATTCTGTTGAGTGTGCATGTATGTGTCTAAGTACTCATGTTTTACCCTTTCTGTGGCTTCGTACATGATACTGGATAGTCAGCTTTGTTTTGGATTCATGGGCACACAGTGCAGTATACAGATCATGTCTCAGAAATGTACACTTGAAACCCATATAATCTAACCAGTGTCACCCCAATAAATTTAATTTAAAAATAAAATAAAACCAAAATCTTTTAAATACTTGACAGCCATTGGAAGAGAAAGGTTTGTTGGCAAATACTGACTGACTGAGCACTAGAAATACAGTGGTGGGGGATGTCCCCTGTCCTCATGGAACTGACTTCTAGTAGGGGGAACAAGATGTGACAAACTCCGTGAAATTAGTGGTGATGTCTGTAAAGTGCTTATGGCAACGAGTGGGCACAGAGGAAGGATTTGTTTGATGATAGCTAGTGTTACTACACCTTTGCACTTGCTGTTTCCTCTACTGGGAGTACCCTGTCCTTGACTACCTGGCTCATGCTACTTGCCTCTCAAGATTTAGTTCAGGCATTGCCTCCTCTGGGAAACTTAGGAGTACGGGGCTAGGAACGGGGGACCCCTGTGAGGTACTCAACAAATGCTTCCCTCCAGACTGGGAATTCTGGGGGTAACTGCTCAACCCCCAGTAAGTGCATGGCCATGTTTGGAACCACCTGCCCCTGCCACATTCAGAACGGGACTTAATGCACTTAACCCAAATTCTGCCTGAGCTTAGTTCTTTCTTGCGTTGTCTGGCTTGACCAGTTGGGCTCAGAAATTTGGAAAGTGGAACAGGTGCCACTGGTCTGCCATTTCCCCAGTTCACATGGATTCTGGATGGTGACATGGCAGCTTTGGGGTCAGTGCTGGCAGGAAATTTCTCATCTGGACTGATGGGCAGTCAATGTCATTCTAGTTCCTTGAACTATTTCCTTTGTTATCAAAGAGGTGAACAGGTGGGCTTCATGTGTTCCCCGGAGAGCTATGTGTGCCTGTGTATACTTGCCATTAGGGAGCACTCGGTTCTGGTACATTTTTTCAGTAGAGGCCCAGAGGCCTGAGAAACCTACTATGTTGTGAGGAAGAGTGAAGGTACCAGGCTGACTACCGGTCACTCGTTTATTAGATGTTTATTGAGCACCAGCTCCAGTACGTCCTACCTGTATGACCTTGGGTAGTTATTTACCTCTAGAGCTCAACTTTCTCTTCTGTAAAATGAGGATGTTGTTAGGGTTGTGTGAGGAATCAGTGAATGATGGACAAGAAGGTCTTAATACAGTGGCTGTTATGTAGTGAGTGCTCAGTAAAGGTTAACTGGTGGTGGTGGTGGTAGTAGTACCACAGCTTCTTTGTGACAACTTTGCCTTTGAATAACTCATAAACCCTTCAAATGTGCCGAGAGAGTGAATATGAAATTCAAACCTCAGTGTCTAAAATCATACAATTTTCAGTAAATTGTACTTTATTGCCCCCAGGAAAATGTGCTTGAACAGCACGTGGAGTGCCACCCTTCAGGCCACTCTGGCCTAGATCAAGTCCCGTGTCCTTGCCAGACAGACAAATAATGTCTCTCTTCCCCAAAGATCACTGGCCACTTAGATTCAGGCGTAAATCTTTCATTTTCTCATGAATATTTTCCTATATGTCTTCCCCAATAACAGGGGTTGTGGTTGACTTGATTATTAGGGAGAAATACTTGGTGGTCTAGTTCACGTGACTTCAGAAGTATCATAGCAGCTTCTGAGTCCAGCGACCCCAACAAAATGGGCTATTGGGTCAAACCACCCCGAGTGTTTTTGTGAGATATTTTATGGATGGGGGTCAGACTGACAAAATTCCAGGATGCCCTTGGGAAGAGATGGGAATCCTTGAAATCACACAGGCTGCTGACTTTTCTTTAGCAGACAGAATGGGCCAGGAAAAACCTTGCTTCAAAGTCATCTTCAGATTGAGATAGATTTTTGCCGGGCTTCTTGGGGGAGCACTGGCAAAGAACAGGAAGTGAAAGGAGCCAACCAGGAAGCAGTTTTGAAATGAGAAAGCAGAATTGTTCTTCAGTTTAATCAGCTTGACCCCTGCTTGTATGTGTAGTACAAGGGCCTGTGGGGGTTGGTTTTCACATCAGTGAGCCCACATTTACTAGGAGTTGTGTGCACAGGGGCCATCGATTAAACACAGACCAGGAGGGATTGTAGGGAATGACCTAAATCCTTCAGTGATTTATAATCTTGTTCAAAGCCGCACACGGAATGTGCACCCTCCCACATCAACACAGAGCCAGCTACCGCACTGCCCTACTCTGTGATTCCAGTGTGGTGGAGGGGTGCTGGCTGTGATCTAGACAGAGGCAACTGGAGCCCTGGCCCTGCCACTGACTGGTTAAGTTTCTTCACCTAAGCCTCGTTTAACTCGTTCGTGCCATGAGAATCAAATTATAGATCTTCAAGGGTGGTTGTGAAAATTAAATGGAAAGCATTCATTCACTGATATGTTCGGTGGAGGTCACAGTGGTACACAAGGCAGAATTCTTCTATAGATCTTACCCTGTAGAAGAGAGAAACATAATAAAAAATTCAGAAAAATACCAAATAGAGATAAGCTGTGCTGGGTACTGTGATGAGCTGCCCAGACCGCCTTCTCTGAAGGCCTTGCTCTGGGAGCACTTGTGGCAGGCAGCCTCGTGCCAGCTGCTCCTCTGGGACAGGTTCAGCCACAGATGTAGCTGGAGTGAGCCCAGGGAGGCCCATGTGCAAAGACCCCTCAGAGCAGGAGTCCAAAGGCCTGGCCATCCTCGATCCGTGTCTGGGTCCAAGTCAAGGGTCACACCAACTGCAGAGTACCGCACGGGACTGCTGTTGAGCCTCCGTCACAGCCAACTTGCCCCTCTGCCCGTCCTTCCTGCCCCTCTTCCACAGTTGTTGAGTGTTCCCTAATTAACATCTCGTGCTCTCAACTCCTCAGGGTCTGCTTTCCTGGGACCCAGACTGCAACCCAACTGCTCTGCTGGGTGAGGTGCTGTGACTGCCTGGCCTCTTGAGATTGGGGTTGGAGGGAGGGTCCTCCTTGCGAAGATACAAGGCTCAGCCAAAGCCTGATGATAAGGGTCAGACCCTTGAAGATGGGGTAGCACATCCCAAAGGAGGAGATGAGAGAGGAAAGGGTGAGCATGGCTTGTCTGAGTACCTGAGGGAAAAAGCAGTCAGAGGTGGAAGAAGGAAGAGCTTTGAGAGGTAGGGCCTGTATCTGAGAGGACTTTGTCTGCCAGAGGGAGAAAGTCAGGTTTTCTTCTGGATGTGATATAATTGATTTGATCTGATTTTAAAGGGTCACTGGCTGTGAGTGGAGAGCGAGATTGAAGGGGCTAAAGTAGGATTGGGAAGACCAGTGAAGAGGGAATGGCAAGGGCCTGGGAAAGAGATCATTGGGATAATGGAGAGAAGGAGGCAGATTAAAGACAAATTTCCCAAGGGGAGCTGAGAGGACTTGATGATGGAGGCTGTGTAGGAAGGGTGGTATGAATGAAACGTTCGGCTCCTGGCCTGAGCAATTGGTGGATGGGGTATTGAGAGGGAGTGCTCGCAAACAGTCCCAGGGGGTGTCACTCATTGAGAGGGAGAGCTGTCAGGTGGTCCCCCTCCCCCCATTCGAGCAGTTTGCACAGCCTGGCTGCATGCCTAATATTTTTACAAGCTCCTAGTAAAATTGGCCACGACCAAATGGACCTGGTTTCAGGAGACTTCGTAGTCTGCAGATGGCCAGGCAAAGGACTTGACAGAGAGCTAAGATGACATTGCCCAGGGAAAGGGTACGGAGGCACAGGACAGGGGGTGGGGGTGCTCTTTTTTAGAACTATTCCACGTGAAACCCTTAAAGCTCACGCCCTGCCTGTCCTGGAATTCTCCAGCCTGTCCCCCGTGCTGAAGAGTGAGGGTGATGCTCCCTGCTGGGGCTTTATGTCACAGGTGAGAAAGGGGCTGTCAACTGATGTCTCTCTCTCTTCAGCCTGACCTGGATTTTCTTTTCCCTTTAATTTGACTTTTGTTTGTGTGCTTTGCATTGTTTCTGAGAGACTCAGGAGACATAACCGAGGCAGCCCAGGCTGAAGGTGCCTGTGATCCTTGCTCCCCTGGATCAGGCTGGAAGCCTCCCTTTCCAGCTGCTTCCTGCCTCCCAGGGGCCCAGGCCTACACTGAGCACCCACCCTGACTTCCTAAAGACTCAGCACCCAGCAGACCTCACCCAATTCAGGCCTTTGTCCACTCTCTTCCCCTCCATTCCACTGCCATTGCTGACAGAACCAGGGGAAGGTGCCATCGGCCAACACAACCCCTGTGGGAGAGAGGCTTCTGGTCCCTCCCTCAGAACCTGTCGGGAGAGAGTCGGAAAGTGGAAGAGATCAGTGGCTGGCAGAAGAGTGTTTACGTCCCTGGTGCCAGCTCTGTGTGACTTTGGTGTTCTTGCCCCTTCTGTAGTCATCCAGTGTTTCCACCTAGGCTCCCAGGGTTCCCAGTTCCTGCTGTCTGCAACGTGAAACCAAAGTTGGAGGTCAAATGCATGAGTTAGGCGGCACCCTTGTGTTACTGGAGGAGGAAATCGAAAATAAGTACAAAAATCCCTAATTTTGTTTTACTTTTTAAGAACGTTTTATCTGGAAATAATTACAGGCTCATCCAAGGTTGCAAAAATAGTAGAGTCACGCAAATCCTTCAGCCTTCGCTGCCAATGGTGATATCTTATATGACTGTAATACAGTAGCAAATATAGGAAATGGACATTGATTGAATAGTGATAACTAGACTACAGACCGTATTCAGTTTCCCCCAGTTTTTACGTGTGTGTGTGTGTGTGTGTACACAATGTGATCCCACATACAGAATCATGTAATCCCACGATGATCAAGATAACAGAACTGTCCATTGCCACAGAGGAGCTCTGATGTGCTGCCTTTTGCCACCTGATGTATTGGAGTTCCCAGAGAAACAGAACCAATAGGATATGTGTAGGTATATGTGAGGACATTTAATATAGGAATTGGTTTATACAACAGTGGAGGCCAGGAAGTCCCACAATCTGCCTTCCGCAAATTGGAGATGCAGGAAAGCAAAGTATATTTCAGTCTGAGTCTGAAGGCCCTAGAACTGCGAACCATGTCTGAGGACAGGAGAAGATAAGTGTTGCAGGTCAAACAAAGA